>NC_140997.1:102701446-102731053 GCF_052327205.1 Somniosus microcephalus
GAGGAATGGGGAGAGAGGGGGGGGAGAGAGAGGGGAGAGAGGAAGGAGGAGAGAGGGAGGCGGAGAGAAGGAGAAGTGAGAGAGGGAGTCAGAGTGAGGGAGGGGGAGAGAGGGAGGGGAGAGAGAGAGTGAGGAGGAGACAGGGAGGCGGAGAGAGGGAGGCGGGGAGAGAGGAGGGGAGAAAGGATGAGGAGAGGAGGAGGAGAGAAGAAGGGGGAGAAGGTCAGAATATAGGAGTGAGAATGGGAGTCGAGAGAGGGAGGGGGAGAGAGGTCGGTGGAGGAGAGTGAGGAGGAGAGAGAGAGAGGAGGAGAGAGTGAGTGCGAGAGGGAGGAGGAGAGATACTGGGGGAGAGAGGGAGGGAGAGTGAGGGAGAGAGAGGGAGGGGGAGAGAGGGAGGGGGTGAAAAGAGGGAGGAGGAGAGAGAGAGGAGGCGAGAGTGAGAGTAGGAGAGAGGGGGGGTAGAGAGGGAGGGTAGAGAGGGAGGGTGAGCTAGGGAGGGAAGAGAGGGAGTGGGAGCAAGGGAGGGGAGAGAGGAGGGGGAGCTAGGGAGGAGGAGAGAGGGAGGTGAGGGGGGAGGAGTGTGAGAGGGAACACAGAGAGGGAGTCAGAGAGAGGGAGGGGGAGAGGGAGGGGGGAGAGGAGGGGGAGAGAGAGGAGGAGAGAGCAGAGGAGAGGGACGGGAGAGAGGAGGAGTGAGAGATGGAGTTGGAGATAGGGAGGGGGAGAGGGGCAGTAGGAGAGAGGTGGAAGAGTGCGAGATGTGTAGAGAGGGAGAAAATGAGGGGGAGCGAGTGAGCGGGAGAGAGGGAGGGCAGAGAGAGAGGAGGAGGGAGAGAGAGGAGGAGAGAGGGATGGTAAAGGGAGGGGGAGTGAGGCAGGGGGAGAGAGGAGAGGGAGGAGGAGAGAGGGAGGAGTGAGAGAGGTAAGTGTAGGGGAGTTAGAGAGAGGAATGGGAGAGAGGGAGGGGGAGAGAAGGAGTGAAGAGATGCAGGGAGAGAGGGAGGAGGAGAGAGGGAGGTGGGGAGAGGGAGCAGTGAGTGCAGGAGAGGGAGGGGGAGAGAAAGGGGGAGAGAGGGTGGAGGGGAGAGGGAGGGGAGAGAGGGAGGAGGAGAGAGGGAGGGGCAGAGTGGGAGGGGAGAGAGGGAGGAGAGAGAGATGAGGAGAGTGGGAGGAGGAGAGAGAGGAGGAGAGAGGTGGAGAGAGAGGAGGAGGGGGAGAGATAGAGGAGGAGAGAGAGATGAGGAGAGAGGGAGGAGGAGTGAGGGGGAGAGAGGGAAAAGGAGAGAAGGGGGAGAGATGGAGGAGAGAGGGAAGAGGACAGAGGGAGGAGTGAAAGAGGGAGTCTGAGAGAGGGAGGGGTGAGAGGTAGGAGGAGAGAGGGAGGAGGAGAGTGAGAGGAGGAGAGAAGAAGGAGGAGAGAGACGGGGAGATAGAGGAGAGATTGAGGGGAAGTGGGAGGAGGAGATAGAAAGTGGAGAGAGAGGAGGAGAGAGGGAGGGGTTGAGAGGGAGGAGGAGAGAGGGAGAAGTGAGAGAGGGAGTCAGAGTGAGGGAGGGGAGAGAGGAGGGGGAGAGAGGGAGGGGGAGAGAATGAGTTGGAGACAGGAAGGTGGAGAGAGGGAGGCGGGAGAGAGGGAGGGGAGAGAGGGATGAGGAGAGAAGGAGGAGAGAGGAGGAGGAGAGAGGGAGGTGGAGAGAGGGAGGGGGAGAGAGAGGGGGAGAGAGTGAGGGGGACAGAGGGAGGCAGGAAGAGAGGGAGGAGGAGCGAGGGAGGGGGAGAGCGGGAGGCGGAGAGACAGGAGGGGAGAGGGAGGAGGAGAGAGGAGGAGGAGAGAGAGAGGAGGAGGGAGGGAGGAGGCGTGAGGGGCAAAAGAGGGAGAAGGAGAGAGGGAGGGTTGAGAGGGAGGGGGAGCTAGGAGGGGGAGAGAGGGAGTGGGAGCTAGGGAGGGGAGAGAGGGAGGGGGAGCTAGGGAGGGGAGAGAGGGAGGGGGAGCTAGGGAGGAGGAGAGAGGGAGGAGAGAGGAAGGAGTGTGAGAGGGAGGACTGAGAGAGGGAGTCAGAGAGAGGAAGGAAGAGAGAGGAAGGGGGTAGAGAGAGGGGGAGAGAGGGAGGTGGGGAGAGGGAGGGGAGAGAGGAGGAGTGAGAGAGGGAGTCAGAGAGAGGGAGGTGGAGAGAGGGAGAGGTGAGAGAGGGGGAGAGTGGAGGAGGAGAGAGGGAGCGGGAGAGAGTGCGGAGGAGAGAGGGAGGCGGGGAGAGAGAGGAGGAGGGAGAAGAGAGGAGGAGAGGGAGTGTAGAGAGGGAGGGGGAGAAAGGCAGGGGAGAGAGGGAGAGGGAGAGAGTGAGGAGGAGAAAGGAGAGGTAGGAGGAGAGAGGGAGGAGTGAGAGTGGGAGTTGGAGAGAGGAAGGGGGTGAGAGGGAGGGGGAGAGAGAGGGGGAGAGAGGAAGGAGGAGAGATGGAGGCAGAGAGAAGGAGTGAAGAGATGGAGGGTGTCAGTGTATGTTCCTTTAAGAGAGAACAACTTTTACAGCTCCTGTTTACTGTAGTACCGGCAGTGACCACACTGTATATAAGCCTTGAGCTTGCCTCTGTACCCCCAGTCTTGAGACTACCCTACTCCAGTAAACACCTGTTGATTGTTAAGTTACAGCATCCGTGCAGTTATTTGAAAACATCATACTCAGAATCACGGAGCTAACAGTGGCGACGAGTGTCAATTCGAATCTACCTGCAACTCTGCATTTCCCTTCAAGGATTCGCTCCGGGAGGGCGGTGGAAGAAAGCCGAGGCCAGAAGCACGGCGTCGACCACGAGCAACTGCCCAGTCGTCCGGCAGAGAGTGAACATCGCAGGGGAGGCTGTTGAGAGCCGGGCTTGGTTCCCCAGCCACGACGATCCAGCAACAGACTGACAACAGGTACAAGCGCCAGGACCCTTCCCGGACAGCGGCGGCTGGAGCTGACCGATGGCAGAGAAAAGCTGAGCAGCGTCGACGGGGTAAGATAGAGGGCGAAGCACACAGGGCACAGCCGGGGGTTGAAAATGAAGCGGCGTCGAGGAAAACAAAATGGAGATAAAGAGGGTAAAGCCAGCAGCTGGGTTCAGGACCAAGCGGCGGAAACAGGGAAGGCGCACAGGAAAAAAAAAAAATGCGCAGAGCACAGCCAGGGCTCAAGGGCTGAACAGTGTCCATGGGGAGAAGAAGGGAGAGCGCGGGAGATGCCATTGAGCCGCGGAGAAGAAGCAAGAGCGCGGGAGACGCCTTTTTAGAAGCCGCAGCGGAGAAGAAGGGCGAGCGCGGGAAGAAAGGGAAGCACGGGAGACGCCATTTTGTGCCAGCGGAGAAGGGAGAGCGCGGGAGACGCCATTGTTGACAGTTAAATCACACCCAAGGATGCCGAAGAGTGCAGTATCTCTACGTTCGACAATGAAGTCGAAGATTGGGCGACATATGTGGAACGTATTCAGGTGTACTGCAGGGCGAATGAAGTGCCAGATGCTAGGAAGCACTGGTTTTGTTAAATTCCATGGGTGCAAAAACTTATGGCTTACTGCGAAACCTAATAACCCCAGAGAATCCCGTGAATAAGATTTCGAAAGCATAGTAGAAATCCGACAGGACCACTTAAATCCCACACTGCTGCTGATAGCAGAAAGATTTAAGTTCCACAAAAGGAACCAGCATAAAGACGAAAGTAATGCTGAGTACTTAACGTAACTGTGCAAGCTATCGAAACACTGCCAGTTTGGAGTGGGACTAGCAGATACGTTAAGGACAAGTTTGTGTGTGGGCTTCAAAGTGAAGGAACCCAGAAACGGCTTCTATCAGAAAAGGATCTTACGCTGCACAAGGCTTTCAGCATGGCAGTATCACACAAAGCAGCCGCAAGGGGCGCTGCAGAGATACAACGGAGACCAAAAGAATATGGCACCAATGAAATGTCATATGGAACAGGGAAGTGTTATCGCTGCAGCAGAACAACACACGACCAGAAGGATTGTTGGTTCAAGGACCAAGTGTGCAGACAGTGTGGAAAAGCAGGACACATAGCAAGAGTCTGCAGGTCAGGGAAGAAAACCAACAGCAAGAAATCTCCACAGGAGAATTACAAAAAGGTACATAAGGTGATGGACAGTAGTTCAGACGAACAGAAAAGTGAGACAGACTCCGGAAGCAAGGAGCTGGGTTGTCTGAAACTACATAAGATAACCAAAATGGAGGATCAGCAGACTATCTGGGTCACACCTCAAGATAGATGGAGTCCAAGTGAAAATGGAATTGGACACAGGATCAGCCCTAACAGTCATAAACCAAAGGGACTACAAGCGGCTATTTTCACACATACCCTAGAAAGCTACAGAGATTGTCTTGAAGACGTACACGGGGCAAAAAGTCTACCCCAAAGGAAAAATAAGGGTGAAAGTGATATACAAAGGCCAGGAAATACCTAAAATGGACCTATATGTATTGCCAGATGGAGGACCACCACTACTAGGACGTGAATGGATGCAGAAGATACAATTAGATTGGAGAGAGCAGCAGCGCGACCAGCGGGAGATAAAACCGGCGGATTCAGCGAGGCCCAACCAGAGAGCTTGGACCTGGGAGAGAGCAGCAGTGCGACCGGCGGGAGATAAAACCGGCGGATTCAGCGAGGCCGGACCAGAGAGCTTGGACCTGGGAGAGAGCAGCAGCGCGACCGGCGGGAGATAAAACCGGCGGGTTCAGCGAGGCCGGACCAGAGAGCTTGGACCTGGGAGAGAGCAGCAGCGCGACCGGCGGGAGATAAAACCGGCGATTCAGCGAGGCCCGACCAGAGAGCTTGGACCTGGGAGAGAGCAGCAGCGCAACCGGCGGGAGATAAAACCGGCGGATTCAGCGAGGCCCGACCAGAGTGTTTGGACCTGGGAGAGAGCAGCAGCGCGACCGGCGGGAGATAAAACCGGCGGATTCAGCGAGGCCCGACCAGAGAGCTTGGATCTGGGAGAGAGCAGCAGCGCGACCGGCGGGAGATAAAACCGGCAGATTCAGCGAGGCCCGACCAGAGAGCTTGGACCTGGGAGAGAGCAGCAGCGCGACCGGCGGGAGATAAAACCGGCGGATTCAGCGAGGCCGGACCAGAGAGCTTGGACCTGCGAGAGAGCAGCAGCGCGACCGGCGGGAGATAAAACCGGCGGATTCAGCGAGGCCGGACCAGAGAGCTTGGACCTGCGAGAGAGCAGCAGCGCGACCGGCGGGAGATAAAACCGGCGGATTCAGCGAGGCCCGACCAGAGTGTTTGGATCTGGGAGAGAGCAGCAGCGCGACCGGCGGGAGATAAAACTGGCGGATTCAGCGAGGCCCGACCAATTCAACAGCAGAGGAGAGAGGTAAAAAGTAATCCAAGTGTGACGTCACCAGGAAGCAGGTAAGTGATTGGTTGGTGAGTATTTCTTTTATTACAAGCTTAAATTCTGCGGTTTATATTTTCTTGGGTCTCTGTGGTGTAGTGGGGACAGTTGGTAAATAAGCACCCTAGAGTATACCTTTAACTGGTGGTATTGAATTAATTTAAATTAATTAAAGGGATAAGTCATGCCAGGAGAGCCCAGCACCGTGTTATGTTCGTCTTGCTCTATGTGGGAATTCAGGGATGCTGCCGGTGTCACTGATGACCACGTGTACCAGAAATGCATCCAGCTGCAGCTACTAACGGGCCGTATTGAGGTGCTGGAGCTGCGGATGGATGGGTTGTGGAGCATCCACGATGCTGAGAGGGTCGTGGATTACACATTTGATGAGTTAGTCACGCCGCAGGGTAGGGCTGCACAGGCAGAAGGGAAATGGGTGACCACCAGGCGGAGCAGTAGAAGCAGGCAGGTAGTGCAGGAGACCCCTGTGGCCATCCCCCTTTCAAACAGGTATACCAATTTGGATACTGTTGAGGGGGATGACTCACCAGAGGAAGGCAGCAGCAGCCAACTTCCTGGCACCGGGGGTGTTGCTGCTGCTCAGGAAGGGAGGAAAAAGATTGGGAGAGCAATAGTGGTAGGGGATTCTATCGTAAGGGGAACAGATAGATGGTTCTGTGGCCGTAGACGTGACTCCAGGATGGTTTGTTGCCTCCCTGGGGCCAGGGTCAAGGATGTCACTGAACGGCTGCAGGGCATTCTGAAGGGGGAGGGTGAACAGGCAGAGGTCATGGTTCACATTGGGACCAACGACATAGGTAGGAAGAGGGATGAGGTCCTGCAACAAGAATTTAGGGAGCTAGGTAGCAGATTAAAGAGCAGGACCTCAAAGGTTGTAATCTCTGGATTACTCCCGGTGCCACGTGCTAGTGAGTGTAGGAATAGGAGGATAGAGCAGATGAATGCATGGCTAAAGAGTTGGTGCAGGAGGGAGGGCTTTCGTTTCCTGGATCACTGGGCCTGCTTCTGGAAAAGGTGGGACTTGTACAAGTCGGACGGGTTGCACCTGAACCAGAGCGGGACAAATATCCTTGCGGGGAGGTTTGCTAGCACTGTTCGGGGGGGTTAAACTAAACTGGCAGGGGGTTGGGAACCTGAGCAGGGAGACAGAGGAAAGGAAAACAGGGATAAAAGCAAAAGATAGGAAGGAGAAAAACAAAAGTGGCAGTCAGAGCAATCAACGGTTTAAATCAAACGTGGCCACAGTAAATAATAATTCTAATAGGTCTAAGAGCGTTAAAAAAACAAGCCTGAAGGCTTTGTGTCTTAATGCGAGGAGCATTTGTAATAAGGTGGATGAATTGGCTGCGCAAATAGAGGTAAACGAATACGATTTGGTTGGGATTACAGAAACGTGGCTCAAGGATGGCCAAGACTGGGAACTCAACATTCAGGGGTATTCGATATTCAGGAAAGAGAGGCAAAAAGGAAAGGGAGGTGGGGTAGCATTACTGGTTAAAGAAGGGATTAATACAATTGTAATGAAGGATATTAGCTCTGATGATGTGGAATCTGTATGGGTAGAATTGAGAAATACTAAGGGGAAAAAATCATTAGTGGGAGTGGTATATAGACCTCCAAACAGTAAGGTGGAGGTTGGGGATTGCATTAAAAGGGAAATTAAAGAAGCGTGCAATAAGGGCACAGCAGTCATCATGGGTGACTTTAATCTACATATAGATTGGGCCAACCAAATTAGTAACAATACTGTGGATGAGGAATTCCTGGAGTGCTTACGGGATGGTTTCCTGGACCAATATGTCGAGGAACCAACCAGAGATCAGGGCATCTTAGACTGGGTATTATGTAACGAGAAAGGATTAATTAGCAATGTTGTTGTACGAGGCCCCTTGGGTCGGAGCGATCATAATATGATCGAATTCTTCATTAAGATGGAGAATGAAGTAGTTGACTCAGAGACAAGGGTCCTCAATTTAAATAAAGGAAACTACGATGGTCTGAGGAGCGAGTTGGGTAGGATTGAGTGGGGAATGGCGCTCAAAGGGTTGACGGTGGATAGGCAATGGCAAACATTCAAAGACCGAATGGATGAGCTACAGAATTTGTTCATCCCAGTTTGGCATAAAAATAAAACAAAAAAGATGAATCAACCGTGGCTAACAAGGGAAATTAGGGATAGCATAAGATCCAAGGAGAGGACATATAAATTGGCTAGAAAAAGCAATAATCCTGAGGATTGCGAGCAGTTTAGGAGTCAACAAAGGAGGACAAAGGGATTAATTAAGAAAGGGAAAATAGAATATGAGAGTAAGCTTGCAGGGAACATAAAAACTGACTGTAAAACTTTTATAGATATGTGAAGAGAAAAAGATTAGTGAAGTCAAGCATAGGTCCCTTACAGTCAGAAACAGGGGAATTTATAATGGGAAACAAGGAAATGGCGGACCAACTAAATACATACTTTGGTTCTGTCTTCACAAAGGAGGACACAAATAACCTCCCAGAGATGCCGGGGAACATAGGGTCTGATGAAAGAGAAGAACTGAAAGAAATCAGTATTTGTAGGGAAATGGTGTTAGAGAAATTGACGGGATTGAATGCCGAAAAATCCCCAGGGCCTGATAATCTACACCCTAGGGTACTTAAGGATGTGGCCCTAGAAATAATGGATGCATTGCTGGTCATCTTCCAAAATTCAATAGACTCTGGAACAGTACCCATGGATTGGCGGGTAGCTAATGTTACCTCACTGTTCAAAAAAGGTGGTAGAGAGAAAACGGGGAATTACAGACCTGACATCGGTAGTGGGGAAAATGCTAGAGCCCATTATAAAAGATGTAATGGCAGAGCACTCGGAAAACAGTGACCGGATCGGACAAAGTCAACATGGATTTACAAAAGGTAAATCGTGCTTGACTAATCTACTGGGATTCTTTGAGGATGTAACTGGTAAAATAGATAAGGGAGAACCAGTCGATGTGGTGTGTTTGGACTTTCAAAAGGCTATCGATAAGGTCCCGCATAAGAGATTAGCATGTAAAGTTAAGGCACATGGGATTGGGGGCAAGGTATTGACTTGGATAGAGAACTGGTTGGCAGACAGAAAGCAACGAGTTGGAGTAAACGGCTCTTTTTCCGAGTGGCAGGCAGTGACTAGTGGGGTACCGCAGGGGTCGGCCCTTGGACCCCAGCTATTCACAATATATATTAATGATCTGGACGAGGGAACTAGATGTAATATCTCCAAGTTTGCAGACGACACAAAGCTGGGTGGGCGTGTGTGAAGTGAGGAGGATGCCAAGAAACTCCAGGATGATTTGGACAGGTTGGGTGATTGGGCAGAAGCATGGCAGATGCAATATAACGTGGATAAATGCGCGGTTATCCACTTTGGTGTCAAAAACAAGAAGGCAGATTATTATATGAATGGTAATAGATTGAGAGAAGGGGAAGTGCAACGAGACCTGGGCGTCCTTGCACACCAGTCGCTGAAGGTAAGCATGCAGGTGCAGCAGGCGGTTAAGAAGGCAAATGGTATGTTGGCCTTCGTAGCAAGAGGGTTTGAGTACAGGAACAAGGATGTCTTGCTACAGTTGTACACGGCCTTGGTGAGACCGCACCTTGAGTATTGTGTGCAGTTTTGGTCACCTTATCTGAGGAAGGACGTTCTTGCCATGGAGGGAGTGCAGCGAAGATTCACCAGGCTGATACCTGGGATGGCAGGAATGACGTATGAGGAGAGATTGTGTCGATTGAGCTTACACTCACTGGAGTTTAGAAGATTGAAAGGGGATCTCATCGAAACCTATAAAATTCTGTCAGGTCTGGACAGACTAGATGCAGGAAGGATGTTTCTGATGGCCGGGGAGTCCAGAACCAGGGGTCATAGTCTAAGGATAAGGGGTAAGCCATTTAGGACTGAAATGAGGAGGAATTTCTTCACCCAGAGAGTGTTAAACCTGTGGAATTCTCTGCCACAGAGGGCGGTGGAGGCTAGTTCATTAAATATATTCAAGAAAGAGTTGGATATATTTCTTGAGGCTAAAGGGATCAAGGGATATGGGGAAAAGGCAGGGACAGGGTACTGAATTTGGATGATCAGCCATGATCACATTGAATGGTGGAGCAGGCTCGAAGGGCCGAATGGCCTACTCCTGCTCCTATCTTCTATGTTTCTATGTTTCATTCCATACAGGCACTGAAGGTTGAGGCCAAAAAGGATGACGACGTCACACCTGGACGACTGTCAAAAATGCTAACTGACGCAAAAGAAGTGTTCCAGGAGGGACTAAAAGGCATAACAGCAACGATTAAAACAGAGAAATGGCAAGCCGGAACGATATGCACAAGGCAGGGGCCATTAATGTACACAGTGGATGTCGGGGAGAACATTGTGAGACGCCACGTCGATCAGATCTTAGCGTCACAGGAACGAGTCAACCCCATGTCTCGAGTACTTGGGGATGAACCCGACATACCGGTAGCATCTACCTCAGAACCAGCAGCAGTGGAAACTGATGAACTAACCGACAAAAAGGGACAGAATCGCCTCCGCACCAAGAACAAGAACCTCAGGAAAGGCGCTATCCAGAAAGGATCAGGAAGCCGCCCCAAAGACTGAATCTATAAATGGACTATTTTTGTTTAATGTGCATGTTGAAGTGTTAATTGTTATTTGAATATTATGGGTACTGCTAATCTAAAAGGGGAGGAATAGTAGTGTATGTACCTTTAAGAGAGAACTACTTTTACAGCTCCTGTATACTGTAGTACCGGCAGTGACCACACCTGTATATAAGCCTTGAGCATGCCTCTGTACCCCCACTCTTTAGACTACCCTACTCCAGTAAATACTTGTTGATTGATGAGTTACAGCATCCGTGTAGTTATTTGAAAACATCATACTCTCAGAATCACGGATCTAACAGAGGGGGAGAGAGGGAGTGGGAGGGAGTGAGGAGGAGAGAGGGAGTGGGTGAGAGGGAGGAGGAGAGAGGGAGAAGTGAGAGAGGGAGTCAGAGTGAGGGAGGGGGAGAGAGGGAGAAGTGAGAGAGGGAGTCAGAGTGAGGGAGGGGGAGAGAGGGAGGGGGAGAGAGGGAGGGGGAGAGAGTGAGGAGGAGACAGGAAGGTGGCGAGAGGGAGGCATGGAGAGAGGGAGGGGGAGAGAGGGATGAGGAGAGAAGGAGGAGAGAGGGAGGAGGAGAGAGGGAGGGGGAGAGAGGGAGGGGGAGAGAGGGAGGGGGAGAGAGGGAGGGGGAGAGAGAGTGAGGCGGGAAGAGAGGGAGGGGGAGCGAGGGAGGGGGAGAGCGGGAGATGGAGAGACAGGAGGGGAGAGGGAGGAGGAGAGAGGGAGGAGGAGAGAGAGAGGAGGAGGGAGGGAGGAGGCGTGAGGGGCGAAAGAGGGAGAAAGAGAGAGGGAGGGGTAGAGAGGGAGGGGGAGCTAGG
Source organism: Somniosus microcephalus (assembly GCF_052327205.1). Taxonomy (NCBI): domain Eukaryota; kingdom Metazoa; phylum Chordata; class Chondrichthyes; order Squaliformes; family Somniosidae; genus Somniosus; species Somniosus microcephalus. The sequence goes on from NC_140997.1 coordinate 102,712,304, forward strand.
GAGGGGAGAGATGGAGGGGAGCTAGGGAGGAGGAGAGAGGGAGGAGAGAGGGAGGAGTGTGAGAGGGAGGACTGAGAGAGGGACAGAGAGAGGGAGGGAGAGAGAGGAAGGGGGGAGAGATAGGGGAGAGAGGGAGGAGGAGAGAGGGAGGGGAGAGAGGGAGGAGTGCAAGAGGGAGTCAGAGAGAGGGAGTTGGAGAGAGGATGGGGGGGAGGGGGAGAGAGAGGGGGAGAGAGGAAGGAGGAGAGAGGGAGGCGGAGAGATGGAGGGGGAGAGAGGTAGTGGGAGAGAATGAGGAGGAGAGAGGAGAGGGAGGAGGAGAGAGGGAGGAGGAGAGAGGGAGGGAGAGAGGGAGAGGGAGAGAGGGAGGGGAGAGAGTGAGGCGGAGAGAGGGAGTGGGAGAGGAGAGGGAGTGAGGGAGAAGGAGAGAGTCAGGAGGAGAGAGGGAGTGGGTGAGAGTGAGGGGTGAAGGTGGAGGAGAGAGGGAGGGGGAGTGAAGGAGGAGGATAGGGGGAGGAGGAGAGAGGGAGGGGGAGAGAGGGAGGCAGAGAGAGGGAGGGGGAGAGAGGGAGGAGGAGAGAGGGAGGGGAGACGGAGGAGGAGAGAGGTAGGTGGAGACAGGGAGGGGGAGACAGGGAGGTGGCGAGAGGGAGGGGAGTGAGGGAGGAGGAGGGGGCGAGGGAGAGGGAGGAGGAGAGAGGGAGGTGGAGCGAGAGAGAGGTGGAGAGAGGGAGGGGCGAGAGGGAGGGGGAGAGAGGGAGTGGGGGAGGGGGAGAGAGGGAGTGGGGAGAGTGAGGTGGAGAGAGAGGAGGAGAGGGAGGAGTAGAAATGGAGGAGGAGAGCGAGAGGGGAGGGAGGGAGGGAGAGTGAGGGGGAGCGAGTGATGGAGGGAGAGAGAGGGGGAGGAGAGAGGGAGGAGGAGAGAGGGAGGCGGAGAGAGAGAGAGAGGAGGAGTAAGGGAGGGGAGAGGGAGGCAGAGAGAGGGAGAGGGAGAGAGAGGAGGAGAGAGCGGAGGAGAGGGATGGGGAGAGAGGGATGAGATGGAGTTGGAGAGAGGGAGGGGAAGAGAGGGAGGAGGAGAGTGGGGGAAAAGAGCGAGAGAGGGAGAGAGGGAGGGAGAATGAGGGGGAGCGAGTGAGCGGGAGAGGAGGAGAGAGGAAGGGGGAGAGAGGGAGGGGGAGAGAGGGAGGGGGAGAGAGGGAAGGCGTGTGAGGGAGGAGGAGAGAGGCAGGACGAGAGAGGGATGGGGAGAGAGGGAGGAGGAGAGAGGGAGGTGGAGAGAGGAGTGGGAGAGAGGGACGGGGTGAGAGGGAGGAGGAGAGAGGGAGGGGGAGAGGGAGGAGGAGAGAGAGAGGGAGGGGGAGAGAGGGAGGCGGAGAGACGGTGGTGGAAAGAGTGAAGAGGAGAGAGGGAGGGGGAGAGAGGGAGGAGGAGAGAGGGAGGAGGAGAGAGGGAGGGGAGAGGGAGGCAGAGAGAGAGGAGGATAGAGGGAGGTGAAGCAAGGGAGTCAGAGAGAGGGAGGCAGTGAGAGTGAGTGTGAGTGAGGGAGGCAGAGAGAGGCAGGAGGAGAGGGGGGAGAGAGGGGGAGAGTGGGAGGGGAGAGAGGGAGGGGGAGAGAGGGAGGAGCAGAGAGGGAGGAGGAGAGAGTGAGGAGGAGAGAGAGAGAGGAGGAGAGAGGGAGGGGAGAGAGGGAGGGGAGAGAGGGAGGGGGAGAGATGGAGGGGGAGAGAGGGAGTGGGAGAGAGTGAGGAGGAGAGAGGGAGGTGGAGAGGGAGGAGGAGAGAGGGAGGAGTGAGAGAGGAAGGGGGAGAGAGGAAGCGGGATTGAGGGAGGGGGAGAAAGAGGGGAGAGAGAAAGGAGGAGAGAGGAATGCGGAGAGAATGAGGGAAGAGATGGAGGGGGAGAGAGTGGAGTGGGAGAGAGTGAGGAGTAGAGAGAGAGGAGGAGAGGGAGGAGGAGAAAGGAGGGTGGGGGAGAGTGGGAGGGGGAGCGAGGGAGGAGGAGAAGGAGAGGAGGAGAGAGGGAGGAGGAGAGAGGGAGGAGAGAGTGGGAGGGGGAGAGAGGGAGTGGGAGAGAGGGAGGGGAAGAGTGGGGGGGAGAGAGGGAGGAGTGCAGTGGGAGGAGTGAGAGAGGGAGTCAGAGAGAGGTGAAGAGAGGGAGGAGGAGAGAGGGAGGAGGAGTGAGAGGGGGAGAGAAGTAGGGTGAGAGAGGGAGGTGGTGAGAGGGAGGGGGAGTGAGGGAGGAGGAGAGGGGAGGGGAGAGGGAGGTGGAGAGAGGGAGGTGGAAAGGGATGAGGAGAGAGGGAGGGGAAGAGGGGGGACAGAGCGGGAGAGTGGGAGGGGGAGAGTTGGGGCAGAGAGGGAGGAGGAGAGAGGGGGAAGAGATCGAGAGGGGGAGAGAGGGAGGGAGAATGAGGGGGAGTGAGTGAGCGGGAGAGAGGAAGGGGGAGAGAGGGAGGGGGAGAGAGGGAAGGGGTGTGAGGGAGGAGGAGAGAGGCAGGACGAGAGAGGGAGGGGGAGAGAGGGAGGAGGAGAGAGGGAGGCGGAGAGAGGAGTGGGAGAGAGGGACGGGGTGAGAGGGAGGAGGAGAGAGGGAGGGGAGAGGGAGGTGGAGAGGGAGGAGAAGAGAGGGAGGCGGAGAGAGGGAGGGGGAGAGAGGGAGGCGGAGAGACGGTGGTGGAAAGAGGGAAGAGGAGAGAGGGAGGGGGAGAGAGGGAGGTGGAGAGAGCAAGGCGGGGAGAGAGGGACAGGGAGAGAGTGGGAGGTGTAGTGTCTGTGTGTAGATAAAGACACTGAAGACAGGAGTTGGTTCATAGGTATTTACTAAACAAGTCTGGCGGGGGGTGGGGGGTTTCTAAAGGATATACACAATACACAGGCTTATATAGCCCAAGTGGCAATTACCGGCATTACGCACACCTGGGGCTCTTAAAGGCACATACACCATAATTGCTCTTAAAGGCACATACACCACAATTCCTCCCCTTCTAGCTAACTAGTACATCATATTTTAAGTAATTATTAATTACATGTTATATGCAAAATAATATACATTGCTGTATTAATTAATTATAAGTTAGTCTCTCAGGAGGCTTCCTGACTCGGTCCGGATAACGCCTCGGGGAGGTGTAGTAGTTTCTGGTGGTGTAGTAGGTTCTTCTGGCAAGGCTGATTCGGCTTGAAGGCCAGTGTCGGGTTCATCGGGCTCCAGTATCACCGGATCGGAGGCAGATATGGGTATCTCTACTTCATCGTTAGATGTATAGAGTGGTGGTGTAGGTTGTCCTTTTCGGATGACTTGATGATTTGGTCAGCATGGCGCCTTATTATGCTGTCTCCGATGTCCACGGTATACATCAGTGGTCCTAATCGTGTGCAGATAGTTCCAGGCTGCCATTTCTCGGTACGTTAGTCCCGGGCCAAAACCGGTTGGCCTATCTGGAAGGCCTAGTTGGCCTTTCATTCATGCCCTGAAACTGCCGGTTCTCCACGTCCCTTCGGATGTTGGGCTTGACCAATCCAGCCGGCATCTTAGGTTTCTATTGTAGAACATCATGGCGGGAGTTTGGTTAGTAACCATATGCGTTGCATTCTATATGCAAATAAGAAGTTATCACCTTGTGCTAAAGTTTTATGTCTTCATTACCCATGGCCTTGATGGCCTTCTTGAAGGTCTGGACAAACCTTTCAGCCAATCCATTGGTGGCGGGATGGTATGGGGCGGACGTGTAGTGCTTTACCCCATTGTTCTTTAAGAACTTTCTGAATTCTTCGGACATAAATTGCGGTCCATTATCAGAACATATCTGCTCCGGCAGCCATTCCTGGCAAATATGGTCCTTAATACTGTGATGGTTTTTTCCGTGGTGGTGGAGGACATCTTTATTACCTCCGGCCACTTGGAGTGTGCATCAACTGCGATTAAGAACATTGAGTCCATAAATGGACCAGCAAAGTCGATGTGCACCCTTTGCCAGGGAGATGAGGGCCACTCCCATGGATGTAGAGGGGCCTGTGGCGGAGCATTTTGGACCTTCTGGCATCCTAGGCAGCTCTTGGTCATGTCTTCGATGTCTCCATCGATACCTGGCCACCATACAAACGCCCTAGCTAGGTTCTTCATTTTCACTCCACCCAGATGCCCCTCGTGAAGCTCCTTTAGCGCTTTATCCTGGAGTTTGGGTGGAATCACCACTCTGGGATCCACACATCAAGGTTCCTCGGCACACTGACAGCTGTTCTCTTCTTTGCGAGAATGCTGGCAACAGTGGTTCGCCATGTGCTGGCCATCCCTTCACTGTTAAATCGTAGACCCGTGAGAGAGTAGGGTCATTTCTTGTCTCCCTTTCAATGGCAGAATTTGTCACCGGTAGACATTCCACTATGGTAGAGTGGAATATCTCTACTGGGTCTACTGTAGGTGCCTTTTCTATCGTTGGCAACGGTAGGCGTGATAAACCGTCAGCATTCCCATGCTGTTTTGACCCTTTGTATTCAATGTTGTATTGGTGTGCCCCTAGAAAAAGGGACCACCTCTGTAGTCTTTGTGCCGTCATAATGGGGACACCTTTTTTAGGGTTGAATATGGAGATGAGGGGTTGATGGTCAGTCAGCAAGGTAAATTTTTGTCTGTGTAGGTAATGGTTGAATTTCTTCACTCCCCATACCAGGCTGAGTGCTTCCCTGTCTATCTGGGCATAGTTACGCTCAGCTGAGTTCAATGAGCGTGACGCAAAAGCTATCGGCCGTTCCGAGCCATCAGGGAATCTATGGGACAATACCGCTCCTATGCCGTAAGGGGATGCATCGCACGCCAGTCTGATTGGTAGTGATGGGTTGTAATGAGCCAAAATTTTCTCGGATGTGATTAAGTCTTTACATTTATGGAAGGCACGTTTACAGTCTTCGTTCCATTTCCAAATCACTCCTGTCTGTAGAAGATCATTAAGAGGGTGTAGAATAGTTGATAAGTTCGGTAAAAATTTATGATAGTAATTATTAATCCCAGGAATGACCTTAATTGTGAAACATTTTCAGGTGCTGGGGCTTTTATAACTGCTTCAATTTTTTCAGGTGACTTATGCAACCCTTCCTTATTAATTATGTGGCCACAATATGATATCTGATTTTGGAAAAATTCGCACTTGGGGCGATTTGCTCGTAGGCCCCGTTCTTTCAGCCTAATGAGCACCTGCTCCAAATTGGCAAGGTGCTCGTTGTCGTTTTCTCCTGTTATAAGGATGTCGTCTAGGTAGCATTGAGTCCCCGGAATCCCTTGCAGGACTTGCTCCATAGCTCTTTGCCAGATAGCTGGAGCTGATGCTATTCCAAAAACCAGTCGATTGTACTGGTACAGGCCTTTGTGTGTGTTTATTGTGAGATACTTTTTAGAGGTCTCCTCAACCTCCATCTGTAGATATGCCTGTGCCAAGTCAATTTTGGGTGAAACGTTTCCCTCCGGATAGTGAGGCGAAAATATCTTCTATCCTCGGAAGAGGATACTGTACCGTGGTGAAGGACCGGGTTTACAGTCATCTTAAAGTCCCCACAGATGCGAATTTTTTTCTGTTCCTCAGAGTTATTTTTCAATGTTTTTTTCATGACTGGAACGATGGGTGTTGCCCATTCGCTCCAATCTATTTTGGATAATACGCCTGCCTTTTCCAAATTCTTCAGCTCTGCCTCGACTGCCGGACGTATTGCGTATGGCACCGGTCTTGCCTTAAAAAATTTTGGAATTGCTGTATCTTCCACTTTTATTGAGGCGGTGATGCCTTTCAAGATTCCTAGTTTCTCTTGAAATACTTCTTTGGCGTTGGCCAAGATGTCTTTTAATCGTTCAGGTATGATGTCATCATTGTTTTTTTCCTTACTGGTCACCGTCAGTGCCTGAATGGAGTGCCAGTCTAAATGTCTCTTCCTTATCCATTCACGTCCCAACAACGGTGGACCACCATCTTGTAGAATGTATAAATACAACTTTTGTATTTCTTTGCTGTTGTATACCACAGGCACCCTTATTTTTCCTTTGGGGTAGACTTTCTGCCCCGTATATGTTTTTAAGATAATGGATGTGTCTTTTAGAGGTATATGCGAAAATAGCCTCTCGTAATCTCGTCGATTTATTACGGTTAGAGCTGATCCTGTATCTAGCTCCATTTTAACTGGGGACCCTGCTATTGTGAGGGTAACCCAAATGGTTTGGTAATCCTCTTTGGCAAGTACATTATGTAATTTGAGACAGCTTAGTCTCTTGTTTCCGGAGTTGCTATCGCTATTCTGGTCTTCGGAGCTACTGTCCGCCATCATTTGTACCTTCCTGTACTTTTCTTTATTGATTTTTTGTTTTCTGTCAGTGGATTTATTTTGTCCAGATTGGGCATACCCATGCAATGTGTCCAATCTTACCACATTGCCTGCATGCTTTGCCCTTGAACCAGCAGTCCCTCTGGTTATGGGTGGATCTGTCGCAGCGATAACATCTTCCGAACTCCTGTGTCATTTTATGGGTGCCGAAGTCCTGTGTCTCTTGTTGTATCTCTGCAGCTCCTTTTGCTGCTGCTTCGTATGATACAGCCATACTGAAAGCTTTGTCCAATGTTAAATCTTTTTCAGAAAGCAGTCTTTTTTGTGTTCCTTCACTTAAGAGACCGCAAACAAATTTGTCTCGAAGATAATCCGATAGTCCTGCTCCGAATTGGCAGTACTTTGATAGCTTTCTTAATTCGGTTAGGTAATCAGCGTTACTTTCATTCTTGTGTTGATTTCTCTTGAAGAACTTGAATCGTTCCGCTATCAGCAGCGGTGTTGGGTTCAAATGCTCCTGCAGGGTATCAACAATTTCTTTAAAAGTCTTGTCCTTTGGTTTGGCTGGAGTGATTAAATTTCGTAACAGCCCGTATGTCTTCGCGCCCATTAAGTTCAGAAGTACTGAAGCTTTTTTTTCATCTGTTATTCCATTTGCAGTGCAATAAACCTCTACTCTTTCCACGTATGTGGTCCAATCTTCTATTTCACCATCAAAAGCCTCAATGTTACCAGATTTAGGCATTTCAGAAAAGATATGGCGCTTCCCCGCGCTTTTTTTTTTCTCTCTGTAGCAACGATATGGCGCTTCCCGCGCTTTCCCGCCGCTGCTACCGATAACAACGCTGTTTATTCACTGTTGGAGACTCGTTCCCGATGGAGGTCTAAACGCTGACCTGCTTGCCGCGCCGGCCGTCTCTCGAGTGCACCCTCCAGTCCGTTATTGCTTGCCTCCGATTTCGCTGCCTGTCTCAGCTGTAGAGCCCGCCGCTGGAGCTCCAGCCTGATGCCCAGGAAGGATTAGCGCAGTACCTGTCACCAGCTTGGCCAGCTGGTGAAACCACAGTTTCTCTTACTTCCTTGAGTCTTCTGGACGCTGGAGGAACCGATGTCCTTGAGGTGCTGCCGAATTGCAGGTAAGTCCGTTTCCACTTCGTCGCCACTGTAGTGTCCGTGTGTAGATAAAGACACTGAAGACAGGAGTTGGTTCATAGGTATTTACTAAGCAAGTCTGGGGGGTGTGTTGCTAAAGGATATACACAATACACAGGCTTATATAGCCCCAAGTGGCAATTACCGGCATTACGCACACCTGGGGCTCTTAAAGGCACATACACCATAATTGCTCTTAAAGGCAAATACACCACAGGAGGGGGGGAGTGAGGGAGGTGGAAAGAGCAGGAGGAGAGAGGGAGGTGGTGAGAGTGAGGTGGAGAGGGAGGAGGAGGAGAGGGAGGGGAAGAGCGGGAGGAGGAGAGGAGAGAGGAGGGAGGAGAGAGAGGAGGAGGAGTGAGGAGAGAGGAGGAGGAGAGGAGGAGGATGAGAGGGAGGAGGAGAGAGAGGAGAGGAGAGAGGGAGGAGGAGAGAGGGAGGAGAGTGAGAGGAGGAGAGAGGAGGAGGACAGAGGGAGGAGGAGAGAGGGAGGAGGAGAGAGAGGAGGAAGAGAGGGTAGGAGGAGTGAGAGAGGAGGAGGAGAGGAGAGGAGGCGAGATGGAGGGGGAAGGAGGAGGAGAGAGGGAGGAGGAGTGTGAGAGGAGGAGAGAGAGGAGGAGGAGAGGGAGGAGGACAGAGGGGAGGAGGGAGAGAAGGAGGAGGAGAGAGGGAGTAGGAGAGAGGGAGTAGGTGAGGGTGGTGAGAAGAGGGAGGAGGGGAGAGAGAGGGAGCAGGAGGGAGAGGAGAGAGGGGAGAGAGAGGGAGAAGGAGAGGGGAGAGGGAGAAACGGAGGGGGAGAGAGGGATGGGGAGAGAGGGAGGTAGGAAGAAGGAGGAGTGAGAGAGGGGTGTTGGAGAGAGGAGAGGGAGAGAGAGAGAGAGGGAGGAGAGAGAGGAGCAGAGAGTGAGGGGAGAGAGGGAGGAGGAGAGAGGGAGGAGGAGAGAGAGAGGGGAGAGAGGGAGGGAGAATGAATGGGAGCGAGGGAGGGGGAGAGAGAGGAGGAGAGAAAAGAGGAGAGAGGGAGGGGTAGAGAGGGAGGAAGAGAGAGAGGAGGAGTGTGCAAGGGAGTTGGAGAGAGGGAGGGGGAGAGAGCGAGGAGGAGAGAGGGAGGGGAGTGAGGAGGAGAGGTAGGAGGAGGGAGGGGAGAGAGGGAGGGGGAGAGACAGAGTGGGAGAGAATGAGGAGGAGAGAGGGGGAGTGTTAGGAGGAGAGAGGGGAGGAGGAGAGAGGGAGTCGGAGAGAGGGAGTCGGAGAGAGGGAGGGGGCGAGAAGGAGGAGGAGAGAGAAAGGGAGAGGGAGGAGGAGAGAAGGAGGAGGAGAGAGAGATGAGGAGAGAGGGAGAAGGAGAGAGAGGGGGAGTGGGAGGCGGAGACAGGAAGGAGGAGAAAGGGAGGAGGAGAGAGAGGGGAAGAGAGGGAGGAGGATTGAGAGAGGAGGAGAGAGGGAGGAGGAGAGAGAGGGGGAGTGGGAGGCGGAGACAGGGAGGAGGAGAAGGGGAGGAGGAGAGAGAGGGGAAGAGAGGGAGGAGGATTGAGAGAGGGGGAGAGGGTGTGGAGGAGTGAGAGAGGAGTAGAGAGGGAGGAGTAGAGAGGGATGAGGAGAGAGGGAGGAGGAAAGAGAGGGAGGAGGATTGAGAGAGGAGGTGAGAGGGAGGAGGAGAGAGAGGTGGAGTGGGAGGCGGAGACAGGGAGGAGAAGAAAGGGAGGAGGAGAGAGAGGGGAAGAGAGGGAGGAGGATTGAGAGAGGAGGAGAGAGGGAGGAGGAGAGAGAGGGGGAGTGGGAGGCGGAGAGAGCGAGGCGGGGAGAGAGGGACAGTGAGAGTGGGAGGGGGAGTGAGGCAGGTGGAGAGAGGCAGGAGGAGAGAGGGAGGTGGTGAGAGTGAGGTGGAGAGGGAGGAGGCGAGAGGGAGGGGGAGAGAGGGAGGGGGAGTGAGGGAGGGGGAGAGAGGGAGGAGGAGAGAATGAGGAGGGGAGAGTGAGGAGGAGAGAGGAGGGAGTAGAGAGGGAGGGGAGAGAGGGACGTGGAGGGAGCGAGTGGGAGTGAGGGAGGAGGAGAGAGGGAGGAGGAGAGAGGAGGGGGCGAGAGGGAAGAGGAGATAGGGAGGAGGAGAGAGGAAGGGGATAGAGGGAGGGGAGAGAGGGAGGAGGAGAGAGGGTGGGAGTGAGGGAGGAGGAGAGAGAGCGGAGAAAGGGAGGAGGAGAGAGAGAGAGAGGAGGAGAGAGGCAGGGGGAGAGAGGGAGGTGGAGAGACGGGTGAGAGAGGGATGGAAGAGCGGGAGGAGGAGAGATGGAGGGGAGAGAGGGAGGTGAGATGGAGGAGAGAGGGGGGGAAGAGAGAGAGGAAGTCAGAGAGAGGGAGTCGGAGAGAGGGAGGCGGCGAGAGGAAGGGGGAGAGAGAGGGGGAGAGGGAGAAAGGGAGAGGGAGGAGGAGAGAAGGAGGAGGAGAGAGATGAGGAGAGAGAGAGGAGGAGAGAGTGAGGAGGAGTGAGAAAGGAGTAGAGGGGGAGGAGGAGAGAGGGAGGAGGAGTGAGAGAGGAGGAGAGGGAGGAGGGGAGAGAGAGAGGAGGAGTGAGAAAGGAGTAGAGGGGGAGGAGGAGAGAGGGTGGAGGAGTGAGAGAGGAGGAGAGGGAGGAGGAGAGAGGGAGGAGGAGAGAGGAGGAGGAGTGAGGGAGGAGGAGAGAGGGAGGATGAGAGAGGGAGTAGGAGAGGGTGGAGGGGAGAGGGAGGAGGGGAGAGGAAGGAGGGGAGAGGGAGGAGGAGAGAGAGGGGGAGAGAGAGGAGCAGAGAGTGAGGGGAGAGAGGGAGGAGGAGAGAGGGAGGGGGAGAGATGGAGGGGGAGAGAGGGAGGGGGAGAGAGGGAGGTGGACAGATGGAGGAGTGAGAGAGGGAGTCGGAGAGAGGGAGGGGGAGAGAGGGAGGAGGAGAGAGGGTGGGAGTGAGGGAGGAGGAGAGAGAGCGGAGAAAGGGAGGAGGAGAGAGAGAGAGAGGAGGAGAGAGGCAGGGGGAGAGAGGGCTGTGGAGAGACGTGTGAGAGAGGGATGGAAGAGCGGGAGGAGGAGAGATGGAGGGGAGAGAGGGAGGTGAGATGGAGGAGAGAGGGGGGGAAGAGAGAGAGGAAGTCGGAGAGAGGGAGTCGGAGAGAGGGAGGCGGCGAGAGGAAGGGGGAGAGAGTGGGGGAGAGAGAGAAAGGGAGAGGGAGGAGGAGAGAAGGAGGAGGAGAGCGATGAGGAGAGAGAGAGGAGGAGAGAGTGAGGAGGAGTGAGAAAGGAGTAGAGGGGGAGGAGGAGAGAGGGAGGAGGAGAGAGAGAGGAGGAGTGAGAAAGGAGTAGAGGGGGAGGAGGAGAGAGGGAGGAGGAGTGAGAGAGGAGGAGAGGGAGGAGGAGAGAGGGAGGAGGAGAGTGGGAGGAAGAGTGAGGGAGGAGGAGAGAGGGAGGATGAGAGAGGGAGGAGGAGTGAGAGAGGAGGAGATGGAGGAGGTGTGAGAGAGGAGGAGAGAGGGAGGAGGAGAGAGTGGAGGGGAGAGGGAGGAGGAGAGAGGGAGGAGGAGTGAGAGAGGAGGAGAGGGAGGAGGATAGAGGGAGGAGGAGAGAGGGAGGAGGAGAGAGAGGGGAAAAGAGGGAGGAGGAGAGAAGGAGGAGGAGAGAGAGGGGGAGTGTGAGGCAGAGAGAGTGAGGGGGGAGAGAGGGAGGTGGAGAGAGCGAGGTGGGGAGAGAGGGACAGGGAGAGTGGGAGGGAGGAGGTGAGTGAGAGGAGGAGAGGGAGGAGGAGAATGGAGGAGGAGAGGAGGGAGGAGGGGTGAGGGAGGAGGAGAGATTGGAGGGGCGAAGGAGGAGGAGAGAGGGAGGAGGAGTGTGAGAGGAGGAGAGAGAGAGGAGGAGAGGGAGGAGGACAGAGGGAGGAGGAGAGAGGGAGGAGGAGAGAGGGAGTAGGAGAGGGTGGAGGGGAGAGGGAGGAGGGGAGAGGAAGGAGGGGAGAGGGAGGAGGAGGGAGGAGGAGAGAGAGGGGGAGAGAGAGGAGCAGAGAGTGAGGGGAGAGAGGGAGGAGGAGAGAGGGAGGGGAGAGATGGAGGGGGAGAGAGGGAGGGGGAGAGAGGGAGGTGGACAGATGGAGGAGTGAGATAGGGAGTCGGAGAGAGGGAGGGGGAGAGAGGGAGGAGGAGAGAGGGTGGGAGTGAGGGAGGAGGAGAGAGAGCGGAGAAAGGGAGGAGGAGAGAGAGAGAGAGGAGGAGAGAGGCAGGGGGAGAGAGGGAGGTGGAGAGACGGGTGAGAGAGGGATGGAAGAGCGGGAGGAGGAGAGATGGAGGGGAGAGAGGGAGGTGAGATGGAGGAGAGAGGGGGGGAAGAGAGAGAGGAAGTCGGAGAGAGGGAGTCGGAGAGAGGGAGGCGGCGAGAGGAAGGGGGAGAGAGAGGGGGGAGAGAGAAAGGGAGAGGGAGGAGGAGAGAAGGAGGAGGAGAGAGATGAGGAGAGAGAGAGGAGGAGAGAGTGAGGAGGAGTGAGAAAGGAGTAGAGGGGGAGGAGGAGAGAGGGAGGAGGAGAGAGAGAGGAGGAGTGAGAAAGGAGTAGAGGGGGAGGGGGAGAGAGGGAGGAGGAGTGAGAGAGGAGGAGAGGGAGGAGGAGAGAGGGAGGAGGAGAGAGGGAGGATGAGTGAGGGAGGAGGAGAGAGGGAGGATGAGAGAGGGAGGAGGAGTGAGAGAGGAGGAGATGGAGGAGGTGTGAGAGAGGAGGAGAGAGGGAGGAGGAGAGATGTGGAGGGGAGAGGGAGGAGGAGAGAGGGAGGAGGAGTGAGAGAGGAGGAGAGGGAGGAGGATAGAGGGAGGAGGAGAGAGGGAGGAGGAGAGAGAGGGGAAGAGAGGGAGGAGGAGAGAAGGAGGAGGAGAGAGAGGGGGAGTGTGAGGCAGAGAGAGTGAGGGGGAGAGAGGGAGGTGGAGAGAGCGAGGTGGGGAGAGAGGGACAGGGAGAGTGGGAGGGGGAGTGAGGGAGGTGGAGTGAGAGAGGAGGAGAGGAGGAGGAGAAATGGAGGAGGAGAGAGGGAGGAGGAGAGAGGGAGGAGGAGAGATTGGAGGGGCGAAGGAGGAGGAGAGAGGGAGGAGGAGTGTGAGAGGAGGAGAGAGAGAGGAGGAGAGGGAGGAGGACAGAGGGAGGAGGAGAGAGGGAGTAGGAGAGTGTGGAGGGGAGAGGGAGGAGGGGAGAGGAAGGAGGGGAGAGGGAGGAGCAGAGAGAGGGGGAGAGAGAGGAGCAGAGAGTGAGGGGAGAGAGGGAGGAGGAGAGAGGGAGGGGGAGAGATGGAGGGGGGAGAGAGGGAGGGGGAGAGAGGGAGGTGGACAGATGGAGGAGTGAGAGAGGGAGTCGGAGAGAGAGAGGGGGAGAGAGGGAGGAGGAGAGAGGGAGGAGGAGAGAGAGAGGAGGAGAGAGGGAGGAGGAGAGAGAGGGGGAGGGAGAGGAGCTGAGAGAGAGGGGAGAGAGGGAGGAGGAGAGAGGGAGGAGGAGAGAGAGAGGGGGGAGAGAGGGAGGGAGAATGAGTGGGAGCAAGGGAGGGAGAGCGAGAGGAGAGAAAAGAGGAGAGAGGGAGGGGTAGAGAGGGAGGAGGAGAGAGAGGAGGAGAGAAAGAGGAGGAGAGAGAGGGGGAGAGAGGGAGGGGGAGAGAGGGAGTGGGAGAGAGTGAGGAGAGAGAGGAGGAGAGAAGAGGAGTGAGAGCGGGGGAGAGAAGTAGGAGGAGAGAGGTAGGCGGAGAGGAAGGAGGAGAGAGGGAGGAGTGAGCAAGGGAGTTGGAGAGAGGGAGGGGGAGAGAGCGAGGAGGAGAGAGGGAGGAGGAGAGAGGAGGAGAGGTAGGCGGAGAGAGGGAGGGGAGAGAGGGAGGGGGAGAGACAGAGTGGGAGAGAATGAGGAGGAGAGAGGGGGAGAGGTAGGAGGAGAGAGGGGAGGAGGAGAGAGGGAGTCGGAGAGAGGGAGGGGGCGAGAAGGAGGAGGAGAGAGAAAGGGAGAGGGAGGAGGAGAGAAGGAGGAGGAGAGAGAGATGAGGAGAGAGGGAGGAGGAGAGAGTGGAGGAGAGAGAGAGGAGGAGATAGAGAGGGGGAGAGAGTGAGGAGGAGTGAGAGAGGAGTAGAGAGGGTGGAGGAGAGAGGGAGGAGGAGAGAGAGGGTGAGTGGGAGGCGGAGACAGGGAGGAGGAGAAAGGGAGGAGGAGAGAGAGGGGAAGAGAGGGAGGAGGATTGAGAGAGGAGGAGAGAGGGAGGAGGAGAGAGAGGGGGAGTGGGAGGCGGAGAGAGCGAGGCGGGGAGAGAGGGACAGGGGAAAGTGGGAGGGGGAGTGAGGAGGGAGGTGGAGAGAGGCAGGAGGAGAGAGGGAGGTGGAGTGAGTGAGGTGGAGAGAGCAGGAGGAGAGAGGGAGGGGTGAGAGTGAGGTGGAGAGGGAGGAGGAGAGAGGAGGGGAGAGAGGAGGGGAGAGGAGGAGGAGAGAATGAGGAGGGGAGAGTGAGGAGGAGAGAGGAGGGAGGATAGAGGGAGGGGGAGAGAGGGACATGGAGGGAGCGAGTGGGAGTGAGGGAGGAGGAGAGAGGGAGGAGGAGAGAGGGAGGGGGAGAGAGGGAGGAGGAGATAGGGAGGAGGAGAGAGGAAGGGGATAGAGGGAGGGGAGAGAGGGAGGAGGAGAGAGGGTGGGAGTGAGGGAGGAGGAGAGAGCGCGGAGAAAGGGAGGAGGAGGGAGTGAGAGAGGAGGAGAGAGGCGGGGAGAGAGGGAGGTGGAGAGAGGGGGGAGACGGATGGAAGAGCGGGAGGAGGTGAGATGGAGGGGAGAGAGGGAGGTGAGATGGAGGAGAGAGGGGAGGAGGGGAGCGGAAGTCGGAGAGAGGGAGTCGGAGAGAGGGAGGGGGTGAGAGGAAGGGGTAGAGAGAGGGGGAGAGAGAGAGAGGGAGAGGGAGGAGGAGAGAAGGAGGAGATGAGGAGAGAGAGAGGTGGAGAGAGAGAGGAGGAGAGAGTGAGGAGGAGTGAGAAAGAAGTAAAGGGGGAGGAGGAGAGAGGGAGGAGGAGAGAGAGAGGAGAAGAGTGTGAGGAGGAGTGAGGGAGGAGGAGTGAGAGAGGAAGAGAGGGAGGAGGAGAGAGGGAGGAGGAGAGAGGGAGGAGGAGAGAGGGAGGAGGAGTGAGGGAGGAGGAGTGAGGGAGGAGGACAGAGGGCGGAGGAGAGAGTGAGGAGGAGAGGGGAAGAGAGGGAGGAGGAGTGAGAGAAAAGGAGAGAGGGAGGAGGTGAGAGTGGAGGAGGAGTGAGAGACGAGGAGAGAGAGGAGGAGAGAGGGAGGAGGAGAGGGGGAGGAGGAGAGAGGGAGGAGGAGTGAGAGAGGAGGAGAGAGAGGAGGAGAGAGGGAGGAGGAGAGAGGGAGGAGGGGAGAGGAAGGAGGAGAGAGAGGATCAGGGAGGGAGAAGGAGAGAGGGGGAGAGAGGGAGAAGGAGAGAGGGATTGGGAGAAATGGAGGGGGAGAGAGGGAGGGGGAGAGAGGAAGGAGGACAGATGGAGGAGTGAGAGAGGGAGTCGGAGAGAGGGAGGGGGAAAGAGGGAGGAGGAGAGAAGGAGGAGGAGTGAGAGAGGAGGAGAGAGAGAGGAGGAGAGGGAGGAGGATATAGGGAGGAGGAGAGAGGGAGGAGGAGAGGGAGTAGGAGAGAGGGAGTAGGAGAGAGGGGAGTAGGAGAGGGTGGAGGGGAGAGGGTGGAGGGGAGAGGGAGGAGGGGAGAGGGAGGAGGGGAGAGGGAGGAGGGAGAGGGGAGGAGAGAGGAGCAGAGTGTGAGGGGAGTGAGGGAGGAGGAGAGGGGAGGGGGGGAGATGAAGGGGGAGAGAGTGAGGGGGAGAGAGGGAGGTGGACAGATGGAGGAGTGAGAGAGGGAGGGGAGAGAGGGAGGAGGAGAGAGAGAGGAGTAGAGAGGGTGGAGGAGAGAGGGAGGAGGAGAGAGAGGGTGAGTGGGAGGCGGAGACAGGGAGGAGGAGAAAGGGAGGAGGAGAGAGAGGGGAAGAGAGGGAGGAGGATTGAGAGAGGAGGAGAGAGGGAGGAGGAGAGAGAGGGGGAGTGGGAGGCGGAGAGAGCGAGGCGGGGAGAGAGGGACAGGGAAAGTGGGAGGGGGAGTGAGGGAGGTGGAGAGAGGCAGGAGGAGAGGGAGGTGGTGAGAGTGAGGTGGAGAGGGAGGAGGAGAGAGGGAGGGGGAGAGAGGGAGGGGGAGAGAGGGAGGAGGAGAGAATGAGGAGGGGAGAGTGAGGAGGAGAGAGGAGGGAGGATAGAGGGAGGGGGAGAGAGGGACATGGAGGGAGCGAGTGGGAGTGAGGGAGGAGGAGAGAGGGAGGAGGAGAGAGGGAGGGGGAGAGAGGGAGGAGGAGATAGGGAGGAGGAGAGAGGAAGGGGATAGAGGGAGGGGAGAGAGGAGGAGGAGAGAGGGTGGGAGTGAGGGAGGAGGAGAGAGGGGAGAAAGGGAGGAGGAGGGAGTGAGAGAGGAGGAGAGAGGCGGGGAGAGGGAGGTGGAGAGAGGGGGGAGACGGATGGAAGAGCGGGAGGAGGTGAGATGGAGGGGAGAGAGGGAGGTGAGATGGAGGAGAGAGGGAGGAGGGAGGGAGTCGGAGAGAGGGAGTCGGAGAGAGGGAGGGGTGAGAGGAAGGGGTAGAGAGAGGGGGAGAGAGAGAGAGGGAGAGGGAGGAGGAGAGAAGGAGGAGATGAGGAGAGAGAGAGGTGGAGAGAGAGAGGAGGAGGAGAGGAGAGGAGGAGAGGAGAAGAGTAGGGGAGGAGGAGAGAGGGAGGAGGAGTGAGAGAGAGAGAGGAGGAGGAGAGAGGAGGAGGAGAGAGGAGGAGGAGTGAGGAGGAGGAGAGAGGAGGAGGAGGAGAGGAGGAGAGGAGGAGTGAGGAGAGGGAGGAGAGGGAGAGAGGAGGAGGAGGAGTGAGGAGAGGGAGGAGGAGGAGAGAGAGGAGAGGAGGGAGGAGGGAGGAGGGAGGAGGGAGAGAGGAGAGAGGAGAGAGGAGTGAGAGAGGAGGAGGAGAGAGGAGGAGGAGGAGAGAGGGAGAGGAGGAGGAGGAGGAGGAGGAGAGAGGAGGAGAGAGGAGGAGGAGAGGAGGAGAGAGGGAGAGAGGGAGAGGAGAGGAGTGGAGAGGGAGGGAGAGAGAGGAGGGAGGAGGAGAGGAGGAAGAGGAGGAGGGAGAGAGGGAGGAGGAGAGAGGGAGGAGGAGAGGAGAGGAGGGAGGAGGAGGAGGAGTGGAGGGAGAGGAGGGAGAGAGAGAGGGAGAGGAGAGGGTGGAGGGGAGAGGGAGGAGGGGAGAGGAGGAGGAGAGGGAGGAGAGAGAGGGAGGAGAGAGGAGAGAGTGTGAGGGAGAGAGGGAGGAGGGAGAGGAGGAGGGGGGAGATGGAGGAGTGAGAGAGGAGGGGAGAGGAGAGAGGGAGGAGGGAGAGAGGGAGGAGAGAGGAGGAGGAGGAGAGAGGAGGAGGAGAGAGAGAGTGGAAGAGAGAGGAGCTGAGAGTGAGGGGAGAGAGGGAGGAGGAGAGAGGGAGGAGGAGAGTGAGAGGGGGAGAGAGGGAGGGAGAATGAGTGGGAGCAAGGGAGGGGGAGGGAGAGGAGGAGAGAAAGAGGAGAGAGGGAGGGGTAGAGAGGGAGGAGGAGAGAGAGGAGGAGAGAGGGAGGGGGAGAGAGGGAGGGGGAGAGAGGGAGTGGGAGAGAGTGAGGAGAGAGAGGAGGAGAGAGGAGGAGTGAGAGCGGGGGAGAGAGGTAGGAGGAGAGAGGAAGGCGGAGAGGGAGGAGGAGAGAGGGATGAGTGAGCAAGGGAGTTGGAGAGAGGGAGGGGGAGAGAGGGAGGAGGAGAGAGGGAGGAGGAGAGAGGAGGAGAGGTAGGAGGAGAGAGGGGAGGAGGAGAGAGGGAGGAGGAGAGAGGGAGTCGGAGAGAGAGAGGGGGCGAGAAGGAGGAGGAGAGAGAAAGGGAGAGGGAGGAGGAGAGAAGGAGGAGGAGAGAGAGAAGAGGAGAGAGGGAGGAGGAGAGAGTGGAGGAGAGAGAGAGGAAAAGATAGAGAGGGGGAGAGAGTGAGGAGGAGTGAGAGAGGAGTAGAGAGGGTGGAGGAGAGAGGGAGGAGGATAGAGAGGGTGAGTGGGAGGCGGAGACAGGGAGGAGGAGAAAGGGGGAGGAGAGAGAGGGGAAGAGAGGGAGGAGGATTGAGAGAGGAGGAGAGAGGGAGGAGGAGAGAGAGGGGGAGTGGGAGGCGGAGAGAGCGAGGCGGGGAGAGAGGAACCGTGAGAGTGGGAGGGGGAGTCAGAGAGGTGGAGAGAGGCAGGAGGAGAGAGGGAGGTGGTGAGAGTGAGATGAAGAGGGAGGAGGAGAGAGGAGGGGGAGAGAGGGAGGGGGAGAGAGGGAGGAGGAGAGAATGAGGAGGGGAGAGTGAGGAGGAGAGAGGAGGGAGGAGAGAGGGAGGGGAGAGAGGGATGTGGAGTGAGCGAGTGGGAGTGAGGGAGGAGGAGAGAGGGAGGAGGAGAAAGGGAGGGGGAGAGAGGGAGGAGGAGATAGGGAGGAGGAGAGAGGAAGGGGATAGAGGGAGGGGAGGGAGGGAGGAGGAGAGAGTGGAGAGGAGGAGAGAGGCGGGGAGAGAGGGAGGTGGAGAGAGGGAGGTGAGATGGAGGAGAGTGGGGAGCAGGAGAGAGGAAGTCGGAGAGAGGGAGTCGGAGAGAGGGAGGGGGCGAGAAGAAGGGGTAGAGAGGGGGAGAGAGAGAAAGGGAGAGGGAGGAGGAGAGAAGGAGGAGATGAGGAGAGAGAGAGGAGGAGAGAGAGAGGAGAAGAGTGTGAGGAGGAGTGAGGGAGGAGGAGTGAGAAAGGAGGAGAGGGAGGAGGAGAGAGGGAGGAGGAGAGAGGGAGGAGGAGAGAGGGAGGAGGAGTGAGGGAGGAGGAGAGAGGGAGGAGGAGATAGAGAGGAGGAGTGAGAGAGGAGGAGAGGGAGGAGTGAGGGAGGAGGAGGAGGGAGGGAGAGAGGAGAGAGGGAGGAGGAGGAGTGAGGAGAGGAGGAGGAGAGTGGGAGGAGGTGTGAGGAGTGGAGGGAGAGGGAGGAGGATGTGAGGGAGGAGGGAGGAGGAGGGAGGAGGGAGAGGAGGAGGAGAGAGGGGGAGAGAGGAGGGAGGAGGAGAGAGGGAGGAGGAGAGAGGAGGAGGTGGAGAGAGGAGAGAGAGGATCAGGGATGGAGAAGGAGAGAGGGGGAGAGAGGAGAAGGAGCGAGGGATTGGGAGAAATGGAGGGGGAGAGAGGGAGGGGGAGAGAGGGAGGAGGACAGATGGAGGCGTGAGAGGGGGAGTCGGAGA
>NC_140997.1:102731553-102752952 GCF_052327205.1 Somniosus microcephalus
GGATAAATCACCTGGACCTGATGGCTTACATCCTAGGGTCTTGAGGGAAGTGGCGGTTGGGATTGTGGATGCATTGGTAATAATTTTCCAAACTCCCTGGACTCGGCAAAGGTCCCGGCAGACTGGAAAACTGCTAATGTAACACCCTTATTTAAAAAGGGCAGTAGACAGAAGGCTGGAAACTATACACCGGTTAGCCTAACATCTGTGGTAGGTAAAATTTTGGAGTCCATTATTAAGGAGACAGTAACAGGACATTTGGATAATCATAATTTAATAGGATAAAGTCAGCATGGTTTTATGAAGGGGAAGTCATGTTTGACAAATTTGCTGGAGTTCTTTGAGGAAGTAACATATAGGGTGGATAAAGGGGAATCAGTGGACGTAGTGTATTTAAACTTCCAAAAGGCATTTGACAAGGTGCCACACAAAAGATTATTGCTTAAGATAAAAAAATCACGGGATTGGGGGTAATATTCTGGCATGGATAGAGGATTGGCTATCTAACAGAAGGCAGAGAGTTGGGATAAATGGTTCATTCTCAGACTGGCAATCAGTAACTAGTGGTCTTCAGCAGGGGTCAGTGCTGGGTCCCCAACTATTTACAACCTATATTAACGATTTGGAGGAGGGGGACCGAGTGTAACATATCAAAGTTTGCAGATGATACTAAGATGGGAGGGGAAAGTAGTGAGTGAGAAGGACATAAAAAACCTGCAAGGGGACATAGACAGGCTAAGTAAGTGGGCAGAGATTTGGCAGATGGAATACAATACTGGAAAGTGTGAGGTTGTGCACTTTGGCAGGAAAAATCGTAGAGCAATTTTATTATCTTAATGGCAAGAAACTGGAAAGTACTGAAGTACAAAGGGATCTGGGGGGTCCTGGTGCACGAATCTCAAAAGGTTAGTATGCAGGTGCAGCAAGTGATTAAGAAGGCCAATGGAATGAATGTTGGCTTTCTTTGCTAGGGGGATAGAATATAAAAATAGGGAGGTATTGCTTCAGTTGTACAAGGGTATTGGTGAGACCGCACCTGGAATACTGCGTACAGTTTTGGTGTCCATACTTAAGAAAGGACATACTTGCTCTCGAGTCAGTACAAAGAAGTTTCACTCGGTTAATCCGGGGATGAGGGGATGGACATATGAGGAAAGGTAGAGTAGATTGGGACTCTACTCATTGGAGTGCAGAAGAATGAGAGGCGATCTTATTGAAACATATAAGATTGTGAAAGGGGTTGGATCGGGTGGATGCGGGGAAGATGTTCCCGGTGAAGGGTGAAACTAGAACGAGGGGGCATAGTCTTAGAATAAGGGGCTGCTCTTTCAAAACTGAGATGAGGAGGAACTACTTCACTCAGAGGGTGGTAGGTCCATGGAATATGCTGCCCCAAAAAGCTGTAGAAGCTACATCATTACATAAATTTAAAACAGAAATAGACAGTTTCCTAGAAGTAAGGGAATTAAGGGTTACGGGGAGCGGGCAGGAATTTCGACATGAATCACAGAATCTACAGTGCAGATAGAGGCCATTTCGGCCCATCGAGCCTGCACCGACACATATCCCACCCTAATCCCCGTAACCCCACCTATTTAATCCCCTAACATTAAGGGTCAATTTATCACAGCCAAATCAACCTAACCTGCACATCTTTGGACTGTGGGAGGAAACCGGAGCACCCGGAGGAAACCCACGCAGACACAGGGAGAATGTGCAAACTCCACACAGACAGTCGCCCCGAGGCCAGATATGAACCCGGGTCCCTGGCGCTGTGAGGTTCGGATCGGTCATGGCCCTGTGGGTAGCGGAGCGGGCCCAGGGGCCGTGTAGCCTGATCCTGCTCCTATTTCGTGTGTTTAATTCTGTTAGATTCAGGAGATGGTTCTGTGACAGTGGATTGGCGGTTAGGATCAGATCAGCCATGATCTTTTTGAATGGCGGAGCAGGCTCGAGGGGCCGATTGGCGTACTCCTGCTCCTATTTCTTATGTTCTTATGTTCTTATGTTCTCTCTCCTCATCCCCCTCCTCCTCCCTCTGTCCTCCTCCCTCTCTAACCCCTCCCTCTCTCCTCCTCCCTCTCTCACCTCCCTCTCTCCGCCTCCTCTCTCCGCCTCCCTCTCTCCTCCTCCCTCTCTACTCCTACTCTATCCTCCTCCCTCTCTCACCTCCCTCTCTTCCACCTCCTCTCTCCGCCTCCCTCTCTCCCCCTCCTCTCTCCACCCTCTCTCCTCCTCACTTTCCTCTCCCTCTGTCCTCCTCCCTCTCTACCCCTCCCTCTCTCCTTCTCCTCTCTCAGCTCCCTCTCTCTGCCTCCCTCTCTCCGCCTCCTTCTCTCCTCCGTCCCTCACTCCCCCTTCCTCTCTCGCCTCCATCTCTCCCCCTTCCTCTCTCCACCTCCCTCTCTCCTCCACCCTCTCCTCCTTCCCTCTGTCCTCCTCCCTCTTTCCCCCTCCCTCTCTCCCTTACCAAGTTCCCTCTCTCCCACTCCCTCTCTCCACCTCCCTCTCTCCTCCTCCCTCTCCTCCTCCCTCTGTCCTCCTCCCTCTCTACCCCTCCCTCTCTCCACCACCCTCTCTCACCTCCCTCTCTCCGCCTCCTCTCTCCGCCTCCCTCTCTCCACCTCCCTCTCTCCTCCCCCCTCTCTCCCCCCTCCCTCTCTCCTCCTCCCTCTCTCCTTCTTCGCTTCCTCCTCCCTCTCTCCCCCCCTCCTCTCTCCCCCCTCTTTCGACTCCCTCTCTCCCCCTCTATCTCCAACTCCCTCTCTCCCCCTCTCTCTGACTTCCCTCTCTCACTCCTCCCTCTCTACTCCTGCCTCTCTACCCCTCCCTCTCTCCTCTTTTTCTCCTCCTCACTCTCCCCCTCCCTCGCTCCCCCTCATTCCTCCCTCCCTCTCTCCCCCTCTCTCATCTCCTCCTCCCTCTCTCCTCCTCCCCTCTCCCTCACTCTTTTCCTCCTCTCTCTCCCCCTCTATCTCTCCTCCTCCCTCTCTCCTACTCCCCTCTCTCCTACTCCCTCTCTCCTCCCTCTCTCCTCCTCTCTTGCTCCTCCTCTCTCTCTCCTCTATCCTCCTCCCTCTCACCTCCACTCTCGCCTCCTCCCTCTCTCCTCCTTCCTCTCTCCCCCTCCCTCTCTCTGACTCCGTCTCTCCCCCGCTATCTTCCCCTCCCTCTCTCCCCTCTCTCACTGACTCCCTCTCTCACTCCTCCTCCCTCTCTCCTCCTCCCACTCTTCTCCTCTCTCTCTCCTCCTCCCTCTCTCCTCCTCCCCCTCTATTCCTTTCTCACTCCGCCTCACTCTCTCCTCCTCTCTCTCTCCTCGTCTCTCTCTCTCCTCATCCCTCTCCTCCTCCTTCTCTCCTCCTCCCTCTCCCTTTCTCTCTCTCTCCCCCTCTCTCTCCCCCTTCCTCTCGCCCCCTCCCTCTCTCCGACTCCCTCTCTCTGACTTCCTCTCTCCTCCTCCCCTCTCTCCTCCATCTCACCTCCCTCTCTCCCCTCCATCTCTCCTGCTCCCGCTCTTCCATCCCTCACTCCCCCCTTTCTCCACCTCCCTCTCTCCCCTGCCTCTCTCCTCCTCTCTCTCTCTCCTCCTCCCTCTCTCCGCTCTCTCTCCTCCTCCCTCACTCCCACCCTCTCTCCTCCTCCCTAGCTCCCCCCTCTCCCCTCCCTAGCTCCCCCTCCCTCTCTCCGACTCCCTCTCTCACTCCTCCCTCAGACCTCCCCCTCCCCTCTCTCCCCCTCCCTCTCTCCTTCTCGCTCTTTCGGCCCTCTCGCCTCCTCCCTCCCTCCGCCTCTCTCTCTCCTCCTCCCTCTCTCCTCCTCCCACTCCCCTCCCTCTCTACTCCTCCTCCCTCTCTCCTCCTCCCTCTCTTCCCCTCCCTCTCTCCCCACCTCTCTCTCTCCGCCTCCCCTGTTTCCTCCTCACTCTCTCCCCCTCCCTCTCTCCCCCTCCCTCTCTCTGACTCCCTCTCTCCCCCGCTATCTTCCCCTCCCTCTCTCCCCTCTCTCTCTGACTCCCTCTCTCACTCCTCCCTCTCTCCTCCTCACTCTCTACCCCTCCCTCTCTCCTCTTTTCTCTCCTCCTCTCTCTCTCCCTCCCTCGCTCCCCTTCATTCTTCCTCCCTCTCTCCCCTCACTCTCTCCTCCTCTCTCTAGCCCTCTCTCTCTCCTCCTCCCTGTCTCCTCCTCTCTCTCTCCTCCTCCCTCTCTCCCCCTCCCTCTCTCCGACTCACTCTCTCCTGCACCCTCTCTCGCCTCCCTCTCTCCCCCTCCCTCTCTCCCACTCCCTCTTTCCCCTTCCCACTCACGCCTCCCTCTCTTCTCCTCCCTCTCTACCCCTCCCTCTCTCCACCTCCCTCTCTCCACCTCCCTCTCTCCCCTTACCACTCTCCCCTCCTGCTCTCCTCCTCGCTCTCTCCTCCTCGCTCTCATCCTCCTCCCTCTCTCTCCTCTCTCTCTCCTCCTCCCGCTCTCCTGCTCCATTTCTCTCCCTCCCTCTCTCTGACTCCCTCTCTCACTCCTCCCTCAGACCTCCCCCTCCTCTCTCCCCCTCCCTCTCTCCTTCTCGCTCTTTCACCCCTCTCGCCTCCTCCCTCCGCCTCTCTCTCTCCTCCTCCCTCTCTTCTCCTCCCACTCCCCCTCCTCTCTCTCCTCCTCCATCTCTCCACCTCCCTCTCTCTCCCTCCCTCTCTCCACCTCCCTCTCTCCTCCGCCCTCTATTCCCCTCCCTCTCTCCTCCTCCCTCTCTCCTCCTTCTCTCCTCCTCCCTCTCTTCCCCTCCCTCGCTCCCCACCTCCCTCTCTCCGCCTCCCTGTCTCCTCCTCACTCTCTCCCCCTCCTCCCTCCCCCTCCTCTCTCTGACTCCCTCTCTCCCCCGCTATCTTCCCCTCCCTCTCTCCCCCTCTCTCTCTGACTCCCTCTCTCACTCCTCCTCCCTCTCTCCTCCTCCCACTCTGCTCCTCTCTCCCTCCTCCTCCCTCTCTCCTCCTCCCCTTCTATTCCTTTCTCACTCCTCCTCACTCTCTCCTCCTCTCTCTCTCCTCCTCTCTCTCTCCTCATCCCTCTCCTCCTCCTTCTCTCCTCCTGCCTCTCCCTTTCTATCTCTCCCCCCTCTCTCTCCCCCTTCCTCTCGCCCCCTCCCTCTCTCTGACCCTCTCTCTGACTTCCTCTCTCCCCCTCCCCTCTCTCCTCCATCTCACCTCCCTCTCTCCCCTCCATCTCCCCTCCTCCCGCTCTTCCATCCCTCTCTCCCCCCTCTCTCCACCTCCCTCTCTCCCCCTGCCTCTCTCCACCTCTCTCTCTCTCCTCCTCCCTCTCTCCGCTCTCTTTCCTCCTCCCTCACTCCCACCCTCTCTCCTCCTACCTAGCTCCCCCTCCCAATCTCCCCTCCA
Organism: Somniosus microcephalus; assembly: GCF_052327205.1. NCBI lineage: Eukaryota > Metazoa > Chordata > Chondrichthyes > Squaliformes > Somniosidae > Somniosus > Somniosus microcephalus. The sequence continues at coordinate 102,736,944 of NC_140997.1, forward strand.
AGCTCCCCCTCCCGCTCTCCACTCCGTAGCTCCCCCTCCCTCTTTACCTCTCCCTCTCTACCTCTCCCTCTCTACACCTCTCTCTCTCTCCTCCTCTCTCTCCCTCCCTCTCTCCCCTCTAGCTCTCCACCTCCCTCTCCCCCCACTCTCTCTTCCTCTCTCTCTTCCCCTCCCTCTCTCCTCCATTTCTCCCCCTCCCTCTCTCCGACTCCCTCTCTCACTCCTCCCTCAGACCTCCCCCTCCCTCACTGCCCCTCCCTCTCTCCTTCTCGCTCTTTCGCCCCTCTCGCCTCCTCCCTCCCTCCGCCTCTCTCTCTCCTCCCTCTCTCCTCCTCCCTCTCCCCTCCTCTTCTCCTCCTCCTCCCTCTCTCCCCCTCCCTCTCTCTCCCTCACTCTCTCCGCCTCCCTCTCTCCTCCTCCCACTCTCCCCCTCCCTCTCTCCTCCTCCCTCTCTCCTCCTTCTCTCCTCCTCCCCTCTCTCACCTCCCTCACTCCCCACCTCCCTCTCTCCGCCTCCCTGTCTCCTCATCACTCTCTGCCCATCCCTCTCTCCCCCTCCCTCTCTCTGACTACCTCTCTCCCCCTCTATCTCCCCCTCCCTCTCTCCCCTCTCTCTCTGACTCCTCTCTCACTCCTCCCTCTCTCCTCCTCACTCTCCAACCCTCCCTCCCTCCTCTTTTCTCTCCTCCTCTCTCTCCCCCCCCTCGCTCCCCCTCATTCTCCTTCCCTCTCTCCCCCTCTCTCTCTCCCTCCTCCCTCTCTCCACCTCCCTCACTCCCGTCACTCTCTCCTCCTCTCTCTCCCCCTCTCTCTCTCTCCTCCCTCTCTCCCCCTCTCTCTCTCCTCCTCCCCTCTCTCCTCCTCCCTCTCTCCCCCTCCCTCGCTCCGACTCACTCTCTCCTCCACCCTCACTCGCCTCCCTCTCTCCCCCTCCCTCTCTCCCACTCCCTCTCTCCCCCTTCACACTCACCCCTCCCTCTCTTCTCCTCCCTGTCTCCTCCTCCCTCTCTCCACCTCCCTCTCTCCTCCCTCTATGCTCCTCCGTCTCTCCCCCTCCCTCTCTCCCCCTCCATCTCTCCTCTCCCTATCTCCTCCTCCATCTCTCCTCATCCCTTTCTCCCCCTCCCTCGCTCTCATCCCTCTCTACCACTCCCTCTCTTCCCTCACTCTCTCCCCTCCCTTTCTCCACCTCCCTCTCTCCCCTCCTTCCTCTCCCCCTCCCCCTCTCCTCCTCCCTCTCTCCCCCTCCCTCTCTCCACTCCCTCTCTCCCTCCCTCTCTCCTCCTCCCTCTCTCCCTCTCCCTCTCTCCTCCTCCCTCTCTCCCCCTCCCTCTCCCCCTCCCTCTCGCCTCCTCCCTCTCTCCTCCTCCCGATCTCCCCCTCCCTCTCCCCTCCCTCTCTCTTCCTCCTTCTCTAGCCCCTCTCTGCCAGTATCTCTATCCACCTCCCTCTCCCCCCTCCCCCTCTCCGCCACCCTCTCTCCCCCTTCCCCCTCCCTCACTGCCTCCCTCTATTCTCCTCCCTCTTTCCTTTCCCTCTCTCCTCCTCCCTCCCTCCTTCTCTCTCTCTCCCCCCTCTCTCCCTTCACTCTCTCCTCATCACTCACATCCCCCTCTATCCCACTGCCTCTCTCCACCTCCTTCTCTCTGCCTCCTTCTCTCCTCCTCCATCTCTCCCCTACCTCTATCCACCTCTTCTCTACCCCCCTCCCCCTCCCCTTCCCCGCTCCTCCTCCCACTCTCCTCCTCTCTCTCTCCACCTCCCTCTCTCCTCCTCTCTCTCTCCCCCTCTCTCTCCTGCTCCCTCTCTCCTCCCTCTCTCCCTCCTTCCTCCCTCTCTCCTCCCTCTCTCCTCCTCCCTCCTCCTACCTCTCTCCTCATCCCTCTCTCCTCCTCTCTCTCCCCCTCTCACTCCCCTCTCTCCACCTTCTCTCCTCCCCCCCTCTCCTTCTCTCCCTCCTCCTCTCTCTCTCTCCTCCACCCTCGCTCCTCCTCCCTCTCTCCCCTTCCTCTCTCCTCCTCACTCTCTCCTCCTCCCTCACTCCCACTTCCTCTCTTCGATTCCCTGTCTCCCCTCCCTCTCTCCTCCTCCCTCTCCACCTACCTGTCCCCCCTCCCTCAATCCACCTCCCTCTCTACTCCTCCCAATCCCCATCCCTCTCTCCCCCTCCATCTATCCTCCTTCTTTCCTCCTCCCTCTCTCCCCTTCCCTCAACCCTCCTCCCTCTCCTCCCCCCTCTCTCTCTCCGTCCCTCTCTCACTCCTCCGTCTCTACTCCTCCCTTTATCCTCCTCCCACTTGCCCATTCCTTCTCTTCTCCTCCCTCTCTCCCGCTCGCTCTCTCCCCCTCCCTCTCGCTGCCTCCCTCTCTCTGACTCCCTACCTCACTACCCCCCTCTCCTTCTCACTCTCTCCTCTTCCCTCTCTCCCCCTTCCACTCTCCTCCTCTCTCTCTCTCCTCCTCCGTCCATCTGCCTGCCTCTCTCCCTCACCCTCACTCCTCCTCCTCTCTCCTTCCTCTCTCCTCCTCTCCCTCTCTCCTCCTCCCTCTTTCACCCTCCCTCTCTCCCCCTCGCACTCTACCCCCCTCTCTACACCCTCTCCTCTGCCCTCTCTCCGCCTGCCTCTCTCCGCCTCCCTCCCTCCTCCTCCCTCTTTCCGCCTCCTTCTCTCCTCCTCCCTACCCCCCTCCCCCTCTCCTCCTCCCTCACTCCCCCTCCCTCTCTCTGCCTCCCTCTCTCCCCCTTCCCCTCTCCACATCCCTCTCTCCTCCTCCCTCTCCTCCTCCCTCTGTCCTCCTCCCTCACTCCCCCTCCCTCTCTCTGCCTCCCTCTCTCCCCCTTCCCCTCTCCACATCCCTCTCTCCTCCTCCCTCTCCTCCTCCTCTGTCCTCCTCCCTCTCTACCCCTCCCTCTCGCCTTCTCCCTCTCTCAGCTCCCTCTCTCTTCCTCCTCTCTCTGCCTCCCTCTCTCCCCCTTCCTCTCTGCACCTCCCTCTCTCCTCCTCCCTCTCCACCTCCCTCTGTCCTCCTCCATCTCTCCCCCTCCCTCTCTCCCTTCCCAAGTTCCCTCTCTCCCACCCCCTCTCTCCACCTCCCTCCCTCCTCCTCCCTCTCCTCCTCCCTTTGTCCTCCTCCCTCCCTCTCTCCTCCTCCATCTCTCACCTCCCTCTCTCTGCCTCCTCTCGCCGCCTCCCTCTCTCCTCCTCCCTCTCTACCCCTCCCTCTCTCCTCCTCCCTCTCTCACCTCCCTCTCTCCACCTCCTCTCTCCGCCTCCCTCTCTCCCCCTCCCTCTCTCACCTCCCTCTCTCCACCTCCTCTCTCCACCTCCCTCTCTCCCCCTTCCTCTCTCCACCTCCCTCTCTCCTTCTCCCCCTCCTCCTCCCTCTGTGCTCCTCCCTCTCTCCCCCTCCCTCTCTCCCTTCCCAAGATCCCTCTCTCCCACTCCCTCTCTCCTCCTCCCTCACTCCTCCTCCCTCTCTCCTACTCCCTCTTTCCCCCTCCCTCTCTCTCACTTCCTCTCTCCCCTTCCCTCTCTCCTTCTCCTTCACTCCCCCTCCTTCTCTCTGCCTCCCACTCTCCCCTCCCTCTCTCCCACTCCCTCTCTCCCCTTCCCTCTCTCCTCCTCCCGCTCTCACTTCCCTCTCTCCGCCTCCTCTCTCCGCCTCCCTCTCTCCTCCTCACTCGCTCCTACTCCCTCTCTCCCACCCATCTCTTCCCTCCCTCTCTCCTCCTCCCCCTCTCCTCGTCCCTCACACCCCCCTCTCTCCCACTTCCTCTCTCCCTCTCCCTCTCTCCTTCTATCTCTCTCGCCCTCTCTCTCCCCCTCCCTCTCTCCGACCCCCTCTCTCACTCCTCCCTCAGACCTCCCACTCCTTCTCTCCCCCTCCCTCTCTCCTTCTCACTCTTTCACCCCTCTCACCTCCTCCCTCCTCCTCTCTCTCTCCTCCTCCCTCTCTCCTCCTCCCTCTCCCCTCCTCTCTCTCCGCCTCCTCTCTCCCCCTTCCACTCTCCACCTCCCTCTCTCCTCCTCCCTCTCCTCCTCCCTCTGTCCTCCTCCCTCTCTACCCCTCCCTCTCTCCTCCTCCCTCTCTCACCTCCCTCTCTCCGCCTCCTCTCTCCGCCTCCCTCACTCCCCCTTCCTCTCTCCACCTCCCTCTCTCGTCCTCCCTCTACCCCTCCCTCTCTCCTCCTCCCTCTCACCTCCCTCTCTCTGCCTCCTCTCTCTGCCTCACTCTCTCCTCCTCCCTCACTCCCCCTCCCTCTCTCCGCCTCCCCCTGTCCTCCTCCCTCTCTCCCCCTCCCTCTCTCCCTTCCCAAGTTCCCTCTCTCCCACTCCCTCTCTCCACCTCCCTCTCTCCTCCTCCCTCTCCTCCTCCCTCAGTCCTCCTCCCCTCCTCCTCCCTCAGTCCTCCTCCCTCTCTACCCCTCCCTCTCTCCTCCTCCCTCTCTCACCTCCCTCTCTCCGCCTCCTCTCTCTGCCTCCCTCTCTCCTCCTCCTTCTCTACCCATCCATCTCTCCTCCTCCCACTCTCACCTCCCTCTCTCCGCCTCCTCTCTCCTCCTCCCTCTCTCCTCCTCACTCTCCCCTCCTCTCTCTCCACCTCCCTCTCTCCCCCTTCCTCTCTCCACCTCCCTCTCTCCTCCTCCCTCTCCTCCTCCCTCTCTCCTCCTCCCTCTCTACCCCTCCCTCTCTACTCCTCCCTCTCTCACCTCCCTCTCTCCGCCTCCTCTCTCCGCCTCCCTCTCTCCCCCTTCCTCTCTCCATCTCCCTCTCTCCTCCTCCCTCTCCTCCTCCCTCTGTCCTCCTCCATCTCTACCCCTCCCTCTCTCTTCCTCACTCTCTCACCTCCGTCTCTCTGCCTCCTCTCTCCGCCTCCCTCTCTCCTCCTCCCTCACTCCCCCTCCCCTCTCTCCGCCTCCCTCTGTCCTCCTCCCTCTCACCCCCTCCCTCTCTCCCTTCCCAAGTTCCCTCTCTCCCACTCCCTCTCTCCACCTCCCTCTCTCCTCCTCCCTCTCCCCCTCCCTCTGTCCTCCTCCCTCTCTACCCCTCCATCTCTCCTCCTCCCTCTCTCACCACCCTCTCTCCGCCTCCTCTCTCTGCCTCCCTCTCTCCTCCTCCCTCTCTACCCATCCATCTCTCCTCCTCCCTCTCTCACCTCCCTCTCTCTGCCTCCTCTCTCCACCTCCCTCTCTCCTCCTCCTCTCCTCCTCCCTCTGTCCTCCTCCCTCTCTACACTCCCTCTCTCCTCCTCCCTCTCTCACCTCCCTCTCTCCGCCTCCTCTCTCCGCCTCCCTCTCTCCTCCTCACTCGCTCCTACTCCCTCTCTCCCACCCATCTCTTCCCTCCCTCTCTCCTCCTCCCCCTCTCCTCGTCCCTCACACCCCCCTCTCTCCCACTCCCTCTCTCCCTCTCCATCTCTCCTTCTCTCTCCCTCCCCCTCTCTCTCCCCCTCTCTGTCTCCGACTCCCTCTCTCACTCCTCCCTCAGACCTCCCCCTCCTTCTCTCCCCCTCCCTCTCTCCTTCTCGCTCTTTCACCCCTCTCCCCTCCTCCCTCCCTCCTCCTCTCTCTCTCCTCCTCCATCTCTCCTCCTCCCTCTCCCCTCCTCTCTCTCCGCTCCCTCTCTCCCCCTTCCTCTCTCCACCTCCCTCTCTCCTCCTCCCTCACCTCCTCCCTCTGTCCTCCTCCCTCTCTACCCCTCCCTCTCTCCTCCTCCCTCTCTCAACTCCCTCTCTCCGCCTCCTCTCTCCGCCTCCCTCTCTCCCCCTTCCTCTCTCCACCTCCCTCTCTCCTCCTCCCTCTCCTCCTCCCTCTCTTCTACTCCCCTGTCCTCCTCCCTCTCTCCCCCTCCCTCTCTCCCTTCCCAAGTTCCCTCTCTCCCACTCCCTCTCTCCACCTCCCTCTCTCCTCCTCCCTCCCTCTCCTCCTCCCTCTGTCCTCCTCCCTCTCTACCCCTCCCTCTCTCCTCCTCCCTCTCTCACCTCCCTCTCTCCGCCTCCTCTCTCTGCCTCCCTCTCTCCTCCTCCCTCTCTACCCATCCATCTCTCCTCCTCCCTCTCTCACCTCCCTCTCTCCGCCTCCTCTCTCCTCCTCCCTCTTTCCTTCCTCTCTCCTCCTCTCTCTCTGCCTCCCTCTCTCCCCCTTCCTCTCTCCACCTCCCTCTCTCCTCCTCCCTCTCCTCCTCCCTCTGTCCTCCTCCCTCTCTACCCCTCCCTCTCTCCTCCTCCCTCTCTCACCTCCCTCTCTCCGCCTCCTCTCTCCGCCTCCCTCTCTCCCCCTTCCTCTCTCCATCTCCCTCTCTCCTCCTCCCTCTCCGCCTCCCTCTCTCCTCCTCCTCACTCCCCCTCCCTCTCTCCGCCTCCCTCTGTCCTCCTCCCTCTCTCCCCCTCCCTCTCTCCCTTCCCAAGTTCCCTCTCTCCCACTCCCTCTCTCCACCTCCCTCTCTCCTCCTCCCTCTCCTCCTCCCTCTGTCCTCCTCCCTCTCCACCCCTCCACCTCTCCTCCTCCCTCTCTCACCTCCCTCTGTCCGCCTCCTCTCTCTGCCTCCCTCTCTCCTCCTCCCTCTCTACCCATCCATCTCTCCTCCTCCCTCTCTCACCTCCCTCTCTCTGCCTCCTCTCTCCGCCTCCCTCTCTCCTCCTCCCTCTCCTCCTCCCTCTGTCCTCCTCCCTCTCTACCCCTCCCTCTCTCCTCCTCCCAATCTCACCTCCCTCTCTCCGCCTCCTCTCTCTGCCTCCCTCTCTCCTCCTCCCTCTCTACCATCCATCTCTCCTCCTCCCTCTCTCACCTCCCTCTCTCCGCCTCCTCTCTCCGCCTGCCTCTCATCCTTCCTCTCCACCTCCCTCTGTACTCCTCCCTCTCCTCCTCCCTCTGTCCTCCTCCCTCTCTCCCCTCCCACTCTCCCCCTCTCTCTCCGCTCCTCCCTCTCTCCCCTCACTCTCTCCCCCTCTCTCTCCCCCTCTCTCTCTCCTCCCTCCCTCCCTCCTCCTCTCTCTCTCCTCCTCCCTCTCTCCTCCTCCCTCTCCCCTCCTCTCTCTCCTCCTCCCCCTCTCCCCCTCCCTCTCTCTCCCCCCCTCTCTCGCCTCCCTCTCTCCCCCCCTCTGTCCCCTCCCTCTCTCTGACTCCCTCTCTCCCCCTCTATCTCCCCCTCCCTCTCTCCCCCTCTCTCTCTGACACCCTCTCTCACTCCTCCCACTCTCCTCCTGCCTCTCTAGCCCTCCCTCCTCTTTTTTCTCCTCCCTCTCTCCCCCTACCTCTCTCCCTTCACTCTCTCCTCCTCTCTCTCCCCCTCTCTCTCTCCTCCTCCCTCTCTCCTACTCCCTGTCTCCTATTCTCTCTCTCCTCCTCTCTCTCCTCCTCTCTCTCTCCTCTCTCCTCCCTCTCCCCTCCACTCTCGCCTCTTCCATCTATCCTCCTCCCTCTCTCCTCCTCTCTTACTCCTCCTCCCTCTCTTCCCTCTCTCTCTCCTCCTCCCTCCCTCCTCCTCCCTCTCTCCTCCTCCATCTCCTCCTCTCTTACTCCTCCTCCCTCTCTCCTCCTGCCACTCTTCTCCTCTCTCTCTCCTCCTCCCTCTCTCCTCCTCCCCCTCTACTCCTTTCTCACTCCTCCTCCCTCTCTCCTCCTCCCTCCCTCCTCCTCTCTCTCTCCTCCTCCCTCTCTCCCCCTCCCACTCTCCCCCACCCACTCTCCTCCTCCCCCTCTCCCCTCCCTCTCTCCTCCTCCCTCTCTCCCCTTCTCTCTCCCCCTCCCTCTCTCCCCCTTCCACTCTCACACCTCCCTCTCTCCTCATCCCTCTCCTCCACTCTGTCTCCTCCTCACTCACTCCCACTCCCTCTCTCCCACCCATCTCTTCCCCCCCTCTCTCCTCCTCCCCCTCTCCTCCTCCCTCACACCCCCCCTCTCCCACTCCCTCTCTCCTCTCCCTCTCTCCTTCTCTCTCTCTCCCCCTCTCTCTCCCCCTCCCTCTCTCCGCCTCTCTCTCTCCTCCTCCTCTGTCCCCCTCCCTCCCTCCCTCTCTCCTCCTCCCTCTCTCCTCCTTCTCTCCTCCTCCCTCTCTTCCCCTCCCTCTCTCACCCCTCTCTCTGACTCACTCTCTCCCCCTCTATCTCCAACTGCCTCTCTCCCCCTACCCCTCTGACTCCCTCTCTCACTCCTCCCTCTCTCCTCCTGCCTCTCTACCCCTCCCTCTCTCCTCTTTTTTCTCCTCCTCTCTCTCCCCCTCCCTCGCTCCCCCTCATTCTTCCTCCCTCTCTCCCCCTCTCTCTCTCCTCCTCCCTCTCTCCTCCTCCCTCTCTCCCCTCACTCTCTCCTCCTCTCTCTCCCCCTCTCTCTCTCCTCCTCCCTCTCTCCTATTCCCTCTCTCCTACTCCCTCTCTCCTCCCGCTCTCCTCCTCTCTCTCTCCTCCTCTCTCTCTCCTCCCTCCTCCTCCCCCTCCCTTCCACTCTCGCCTCCTCCATCTCTCCTCCTCCCTCTCTCCTCCTCTGTCACTCCTCATCCCTCCCTTCCCCTCTCTCTCCTCCTCCCTCTCTCCTCCTCCCTCTCTCCTCCTCCCTCTCCTCCTCTCTTACTCCTCCTCCCTCTCTCCTCCTCCCACTCTTCTCCTCTCTCTCTCCTACTCCCTCTCTACTCCTCCTCACTCTCTCCTCCTCTCTCTCTCCTCCTCTCTCTCTCTCCTCATCCTTCTCCTCCTCCTTCTCTCCTCCTCCCTCTCCCTTTCTCTCTCTCCCCCTCTCTCTCCCCCTTCCTCTCACCCCTTCCTCTCTCCGACTCCCTCTCTCTGACTTCCTCTCTTCTCCTCCCCCTCTCCTCCATCTCACCTCCCTCTCTCCCCTCCATCTCTCCTCCTCCCGCTCTTCCATCCCTCTCTCACCCCTCTCTCCACCTCCCTCTCTCCCCCTGCCTCTCTCCGCTCTCACTCCTCCTCCCTCTCTCCCACCCTCTCTCCTCCTCCCTAGCTCCCCCTCCCCCTCTCACCTCCCTAGCTCCCCCTCCCGCTCTCCACTCCGTAGCTCCCCCTCCCTCTTTACCTCTCCCTCTCTACCTCTCCCTCTCTCCACCTCTCTCTCTCTCCTCCTCTCTCTCCCTCCCTCTCTCCGACTCCCTCTCTCACTCCTCCCTCAGACCTCCAACTCCCTCTCTCCCCCTCCCTCTCTCCTTCTCGCTCTTTCGCCCCTCTCGCCTCCTCCCTCCCTCCGCCTCTCTCTCTCCTCCTCCCTCTCTCCTCCTCCCTCTCCCCTCCTATTTCTCCTCCGCCCTCTCTCCCCCTCCCTCTCTCTCCCTCCCTCCCTCCGCCTCCCTCTCTCCTCCTCCCTCTCTCCCCCTCCCTCTCTCCTCCTCCCTCTCTCCATCTTCTCTCCTCCTCCCTCTCTCCCCCCTCCCTCTGTCCCCGCCTCTCTCTCTCCGCCTCCCTGTCTCCTCCTCACCTCTCTCCCCCTCCCTCTCTCCCCCTCCCTCTCTCTGACTACCTCTCGATCCCTCTATCTCCCCCCCTCTCTCCCCCTCTCTCTGACTCCCTCTCTCACTCCTCCCTCTCTCCTCCTCACTCTCTACCCCTCCATCTTTCCTCTTTTCTCTCCTCCTCTCTCTCCCCCTCCCTCGCTCCCCCTCATTCTCCCTCCCTCTCCCCCTCTCTCTCTCCTCCTCCCTCTCTCCTCCTCCCTCTCTCCCCTCACTCTCTCCTCCTCTCTCTCCCCCTCACTCTCTCCTCCTCAGTCTCTCCTCCTCTCTCTCTCCTCCTCCCTCTCTCCTCCTCCCTCTTTCCCTCTCCCTGATCCTCTCTCTCCTCCTCCCTCTCCCCTCCTCCCTCTCTCCTCCTCCCTCTCTCCTCCTCTCTCACTCCTCCTCCCTCTCTCCTCCTCCCTCTTTCCCCCTCCTCTCTCCGACTCCCTCTCTCACTCCTCCATCTGTCCTCCTCCCTCTCTCCCCTTCCCTCTCTCCCCCTCCATTTCTCCCAATCCCTCTCTCCTTCTCCCTCTCTCCCCCCTCTCTCCTTCTCCCTCCCTGATCCTCTCTCTCCTCCTCCCTCTCCCCTCCTCCCTCTCTCCTCCTCCCTCTCTCCTCCTCTCTCCCCCTCTCTCTCCTCCTCCCTCTCTCCTACTCCCTCTCTCCTACTCTCTCTCTCCTCCTCTCGCTCTCCTCCTCCCTCTCTCCTCTCTCCTCCCTCTCCCCTCCACTCTCGCCTCTTCCATCTCTCCTCCTCCCTCTCTCCTCCTCTCTTACTCCTCCTCCCTCTCTTCCCCTCTCTCTCCTCCTCCCTCTCTCCTCCTCCCTCTCTCCTCCTCCATCTCCTCCTCTCTTACTCCTCCTCCCTCTCTCCTCCTCCCACTCTTCTCCTCTCTCTCTCCTCCTCCCTCTCTCCTCCTCCCCCTCTACTCCTTTCTCACTCCTCCTCCCTCTCTCCTCCTCCCTCCCTCCTCCTCTCTCTCTCCCCCTCCCTCTCTCCCCCTCCCACTCTCCCCCACCAACTCTCCTCCTCCCCCCTCTCCCCACCCTCTCTCCTCCTCCCTCACTCCCCCTCTCTCTCCCCCTCCCTCTCTCCCCCTTCCACTCTCACACCTCCCTCTCACCTCATCCCTCTCCTCCACTCTGTCTCCTCCTCACTCGCTCCCACTCCCTCTCTCCCACCCATCTCTTCCCCCCTCTCCCCTCCTCCCCCTCTCCTCCTCCCTCACCCCCCCCTCTCCCACTCCCTCTCTCCCTCTCCCTCTCTCCTTCTCTCTCTCTCCCCCTCTCTCTCCCCCTCCCTCTCTCCGACACCCTCTCTCACTCAATTCAATTCAATTCAATTCAAATCGCTTTATTGGCATGATAAGGTACATCTTATGTTGCCAGAGCATCGAAAAACATTTATGGTTGAACACATAAACGCAGATCTATTCATACAGTGTATAACCAGATATATCGCTGAGTGTATAAATATACATTCATATAATTTGTATATACTCTTTTCTTAGGTTTACTGGTTGTCCCTCTGTTTATGGCAAGCTGTGACATAGTGTGCCGCTAAGGTTACACAATTTCTCTGTTCCCCTAGTAGGTATGGGAGTTTTTGGTCGTCATTCAAATTTCTGAATTCAGGGCATATTTTTGTGAATTTTTGGTAGAAATTCTCCCTGATGCCCTGATATTTTCCACAAGCTCCCTCAGACCTCCCTGATGCCCTGATATTTTCCACAGGCTCCCTCAGACCTCCCCCTCCCTCTCTCCCCCTCCCTCTCTCCTTCTTGCTCTTTCGCCCCTCTCACCTCCTCCCTCCCTCCGCCTCTCTCTCTCCTCCTCCCTCTCTCCTCCTCCCTCTCCCCTCCTCTCTCTCCTCCTCCCTCTCTCCCCCTCCCTCTCTCTCCCTCCCTCTCTCCGCCTCTATCTCTCCTCCTCCCTCTGTCCCCCTCCCTTTCTCCTCCTCCCTCTCTCCTCCTTCTCTCCTCCTCCCTCTCTCCCCCTCCCTCTCTCCCCCCCCTCTCTCTGACTCACTCTCTCCCCCTCTATCTCCAACTGCCTCTCTCCCCCTACCCCTCTGACTCCCTCTCTCACTCCTCCCTCTCTCCTCCTGCCTCTCTACCCCTCCCTCTCTCCTCCTTTTTCTCCTCCTCTCTCTCCCCCTCCCTCGCTCCCCCTCATTCTTCCTCCCTCTCTCCCCCTCTCTCTCTCCTCCTCCCTCTCTCCTCCTCCCTCTCTCCCCTCACTCTCTCCTCCTCTCTCTCCCCCTCTCTCTCTCCTCCTCCCTCTCTCCTATTCCCTCTCTCCTACTCCCTCTCTCCTCCCGCTCTCCTCCTCTCTCTCTCCTCCTCTCTCTCTCGTCCCTCCTCCTCCCTCTCCCTTCCACTCTCGCCTCCTCCATCTCTCCTCCTCCCTCTCTCCTCCTCTGTCACTCCTCATCCCTCCCTTCCCCTCTTTCTCCTCCTCCCTCTCTCCTCCTCCCTCTCTCCTCCTCCCTCTCCTCCTCTCTCACTCCTCCTCCCTCTCTCCTCCTCCCACTCTTCTCCTCTCTCTCTCCTACTCCCTCTCTACTCCTCCTCACTCTCTCCTCCTCTCTCTCCTCCTCTCTCTCTCTCCTCATCCTTCTCCTCCTCCTTCTCTCCTCCTCCCTCTCCCTTTCTCTCTCTCCCCCTCTCTCTCCCCTTCCTCTCACCCCCCTTCCTCTCTCCGACTCCCTCTCTCTGACTTCCTCTCTTCTCCTCCCCCTCTCCTCCATCTCACCTTCCTCTCTCCCCTCCATCTCTCCTCCTCCCGCTCTTCCATCCCTCTCTCACCCCTCTCTCCACCTCCCTCTCTCCCCCTGCCTCTCTCCTCCTCTCTCTCTCTCCTCCTCCCTCTCTCCGCTCTCACTCCTCCTCCCTCACTCCCACCCTCTCTCCTCCTCCCTAGCTCCCCCTCCCCCTCTCCCCTCCCTAGCTCCCCCTCCCGCTCTCCGCTCCGTAGCTCCCCCTCCCTCTTTACCTCTCCCTCTCGACCTCTCCCTCTCTCCACCTCTCTCTCTCTCCTCCTCTCTCTCCCTCCCTCTCTCCGACTCCCTCTCTCACTCCTCCCTCAGACCTCCAACTCCCTCTCTCCCCCTCCCTCTCTCCTTCTCGCTCTTTCGCCCCTCTCGCCTCCTCCCTCCCTCCGCCTCTCTCTCTCCTCCTCCCTCTCTCCTCCTCCCCCTCCCCTCCTATCTCTCCTCCTCCCTCTCTCCCCCTCCCTCTCTCTCCCTCCCTCCCTCCGCCTCCCTCTCTCCTCCTCCCTCTCTCCCCCTCCCTCTCTCCTCCTCCCTCTCTCCATCTTCTCTCCTCCTCCCTCTCTCCCCCTCCCTCTGTCCCCGCCTCTCTCTCTCCGCCTCCCTGTCTCCTCCTCACTCTCTCCCCCTCCCTCTCTCCCCCTCCCTCTCTCTGACTACCTCTCGATCCCTCTATCTCCCCCCCTCTCTCCCCCTCTCTCTGACTCCCTCTCTCACTCCTCCCTCTCTCCTCCTCACTCTCTACCCCTCCATCTTTCCTCTTTTCTCTCCTCCTCTCTCTCCCCCTCCCTCGCTCCCCCTCATTCTCCCTCCCTCTCTCCCCCTCTCTCTCTCCTCCTCCCTCTCTCCTCCTCCCTCTCTCCCCTCACTCTCTCCTCCTCTCTCTCCCCCTCACTCTCTCCTCCTCAGTCTCTCCTCCTCTCTCTCTCCTCCTCCCTCTCTCCTCCTCCCTCTTTCCCTCTCCCTGATCCTCTCTCTCCTCCTCCTTCTCCCCTCCTCCCTCTCTCCTCCTCCCTCTCTCCTCCTCTCTCACTCCTCCTCCCTCTCTCCTCCTCTCTCACTCCTCCTCCCTCTCTCCTCCTCCCTCTTTCCCCCTCCTCTCTCCGACTCCCTCTCTCACTCCTCCATCTGTCCTCCTCCCTCTCTCCCCCTCCCTCTCTCCCCCTCCATTTCTCCCAATCCCTCTCTCCTTCTCCCTCTCTCCCCCTCTCTCCTTCTCCCTCCCTGATCCTCTCTCTCCTCCTCCCTCTCCCCTCCTCCCTCTCTCCTCCTCCCTCTCCCCCTCTCTCTCTCCTCCTCCCTCTCTCCTACTCCCTCTCTCCTACTCTCTCTCTCCTCCTCTCTCCTCCTCGTCTCTCCTCTCTCCTCCCTCTCCCCTCCACTCTCGCCTCTTCCATCTCTCCTCCCTCTCCTCCTCTCTACTCCTCCTCCCTCCTCCTCCTCCCTCTCTCCTCCTCCTCTCTCCTCCTCCATCTCCTCCTCTCTTACTCCTCCTCCCTCTCTCCTCCTCCCACTCTTCTCCTCTCTCTCTCCTCCTCCCCCTCTCCTCCTCCCCCTCTACTCCTTTCTCACTCCTCCTCCCTCTCTCCTCCTCCCTCCCTCCTCCTCTCTCTCTCCTCCTCCCTCTCTCCCCCTCCCACTCTCCCCACCCACTCTCCTCCTCCCCCTCTCCCCACCCTCTCTCCTCCACCCTCACTCCCCCTCTCTCTCCCCCTCCCTCTCTCCCCTTCCACTCTCACACCTCCCTCTCACCTCATCCCTCTCCTCCACTCTGTCTCCTCCTCACTCGCTCCCACTCCCCTCTCTCCCGCCCATCTCTTCCCCCCTCTCTCCTCCTCCCCCTCTCCTCCTCCCTCAACCCCCCTCTCCCACTCCCTCTCTCCCTCTCCCTCTCTCCTTCTCTCTCTCTCCCCCTCTCTCTCCCCCTCCCTCTCTCCGACACCCTCTCTCACTCAATTCAATGCAATTCAATTCAAATCGCTTTATTGGCATGATAAGGTACATCTTATGTTGCCAGAGCATCGAAAAACATTTATGGTTGAACACATAAACGCAGATCTATTCAATCACCAGATATATCCCTGAGTGTATAAGTATACATTCATATAATTTGTATATATTCTTTTCTTAGGTTTACTGGTTGTCCCTCTGTTTATGGCAAGCTGTAACATAGTGTGCCGCTAAGGTTACACAATTTCTCTGTTCCCCTAGTAGGTATGGGAGTTTTTGGTCGTCATTCAAATTTCTGAATTCAGGGTATATTTTTGTGAATTTTTGGTAGAAATTCTCCCTGATGCCCTGATATTTTCCACAGGCTCCCTCAGACCTCCCCCTCCCTCTCTCCCCCTCCCTCTCTCCTTCTTGCTCTTTCGCCTCTCTCGCCTCCTCCCTCCCTCCTCCTCTCTCTCTCCTCCTCCCTCTCTACTCCTCCCTCTCCCCTCCTCTCTCTCCTCCTCCCTCTCTCCCCCTCCCTCTCTCTCCCTCCCTCTCTCCGCCTCCCTCTCTCCTCCTCCCTCTCTCCCACTCCCTCACTCCTCCTCCCTCTCTCCTCCTTCTCTCCTCCTCCCTCTGTCCCCCTCCCTCTCTCCCCCCACTCTCTCTGACTCACTCATTCCCATTCTATCTCCAACTGCCTCTCTCCCCCTCTGACTCCCTCTCTCACTCCTCCCTCTCTCCTCCTGCCTCTCTACCCCTCCCTCTCTCCTCTTTTTTCTCCTCCTCTCTCTCCCCCTCCCTCGCTCCCCCTCATTCTCCCTCCCTCTCTCCCCCTCTCTCTCTCCTCCTCCCTCTCTCCTCCTCCCTCTCTCCCCTCAGTCTCTCCTCCTCTCTCTCCCCCTCTCTCTCTCCTCCTCCCTCTGTCCTACTCCCTCTCTCCTACTCCCTCTCTCCTCGCTCTCTCCTCCTCTCTCTCTCCTCCTCTCTCTCTCCTCCCTCTTCCTCCCTCTCCCCTCCACTCTCACCTCCTCCATCTGTCCTCCTCCCTCTCTCCTCCTCTGTCACTCCTCATCCTTCCCTTCCCCTCTCTCTCCTCCTCCCTCTCTCCTCCTCCCTCTCTGCTCCTCCCTCTCTCCTCCTCCCTCTCCTCCTCTCTCACTCCTCCTCCCCTCTCTCCTCCTCCCACTCTTCTCCTCTCTCTCTCCTCCTCGCTCTCTCCTCATCCCCCTCTATTCCTTTCTCACTCCTCCTCACTCTCTCCTCCTCTCTCTCTCCTCCTCTCTCTCTCTCCTCATCCTTCTCCTCCTCCTTCTCTCCTCCTCCCTCTCCCTTTCTCTCTCTCCCCCTCTCTCTCCCCCTTCCTCTCGCCCCCTTCCTCTCTCCGACTCCCTCTCTCTGACTTCCTCTCTTCTCCTCCCCCTCTTCTCCATCTCACCTCCCTCTCTCCCCTCCATCTCTCCTCCTCCCGCTCCTCCATCCCTCTCTCACCCCTCTCTCCACCTCCCTCTCTCCCCCTGCCTCTCTCCTCCTCTCTCTCTCTCCTACTCCCTCTCTCCGCTCTCTCTCCTCCTCCCTCACTCGCACCCTCTCTCCTCCTCCCTAGATCCCCCTCCCCCTCTCCCCTCCCTGGCTCCCCCTCCCTGTCTCCACTCCGTAGCTCCCCCCTCCCTATTTACCTCCCCCTCTCTACCTCTCCCTCTCTCCACCTCTCTCTATCTCCTCCTCTCTCTCCCCCCCTCTCTCCGACTCCCTCTCTCACTCCTCCCTCAGACCTCCAACTCCCTCTCTCCCCCTCCCTCTCTCCTTCTCGCTCTTTCGCCCCCTCTCGCCTCCTCCCTCCCTCCGCCTCTCTCTCTCCTCC
>NC_140997.1:102753452-102955952 GCF_052327205.1 Somniosus microcephalus
AGGGAGAGAGAGGGGGGAGAGTGAGAGGAGGAGGGAGGGAGGAGGAGAGAGGGAAAGGAAAGAGGGAGGAGGATAGAGAGAGGCAGTGAGGGAGGGGGAAGGGGGAGAGAGGGTGGCGGAGAGGGGGAGAGGGGGGAAAGGGAGGTGGATAGAGGTACGCGCAGAGAGGGGGTAGAGAAGGAGGAAGAGAGAGGGAGGGGAGAGGGAGGGGTGGATAGGGAGGAGGAGAGAGGGAGGAGGCGAGAGGGTGGGGGAGAGGGAGGGGGAGAGAGGGAGCAGGAGAGAGGGAGAGGGAGAGAGGGAGGAGGAGAGAGGGAGGGAGAGAGGGAGTGGGAGAGAGGGAGGGGAGAGAAGGAGGAGGAGAGGGGGAGGGGAGAGAAGGAGGGGAGAGAGGGAGGTGGAGAAAGGGAGGGGAGAAAGTGAGGGAAGAGAGGGAGTGGTAGAGAGGGATGTGAGCGAGGGAGAGGGAGAAAGGGATGAGGAGAGATGGAGGAGGAGATAGGGAGGAGGAGAGATGGAGGGGGAGAGAGGGAGGGGGAGAGATGGAGGAGGAGAGAGGGAGGAGAGAGGGAGGCGGAGAGAGGGAGGAGGAGAGAGGGAGAGGTAGAGAGGGAGGAGGACAGAGGGAGGAGGAGAGGGAGGCGGAGAGAGGAGGCGGAGAGAGGGAGGTGAGAGAGGGAGGAGTAGAGAGGGAGGGGTAGAGAGGGAGGAGGACAGAGGGAGGAGGAGAGGGAGGAGGAGAAAGGGAGGTGGAGAGAGGAAGGGGGAGACAGGGAGGCGGAGAGAGGGAGGTGAGAGAGGGAGGAGTAGAGAGGGAGGGGTAGAGAGGGAGGAGGACAGAGGGAGGAGGAGAGGGAGGAGGAGAAAGGTAGGTGGAGAGAGGAAGGGGGAGACAGGGAGGCGGAGAGAGAGGAGGGGAGAGGGAGGAGGAGAGATGGAGGAGGAGATAGAGAATAGGAGGGAGGGAGGAGGCGAGAGGGGCGAAAGTGCGAGAAGGAGAGAGGGAGTGGGAGAGAAGGAGGGGGAGGCCTGAGGGAGGAGTGAGAGAGCGTGTCAGAGAGACGGAGGGGGGGGAGAGAGGTGGAGAGAGAGAGAAGGAGAGAGGGAGAGGGAGAGAGGGAGTGGGAGAGAGGGGGTGTGAGGGACGAGGAGAGGGGGAGGAGGAGAGAGGGAGGAAAGAGATGGGTGGGAGAGAGGGAGTAGGAGCGAGTGTGGAGGAGAGAGGGAGGCGGCGAGAGGAGGCGGAGAGAGGGAGGGGGAGAGAGGGAGGGGCAGAGAGGTAGGGGAGAGAGGAAGGGGGAGAGAGGGAGGAGGAGAGAGGGAAGGGGAGAGATGGAGTGGGAGAGAGGGAGTGGGAGAGAGGGAGTGGGAGAGAGGGAGGGGGAAAGAGATAGGGGAGAATGGGAGGGGGAGAAAGGGAGGAGGAGAGAGGGAAGGGGAGAGAAGGAGTGGGAGAGGGAGGGGGAGAGAGGTGGGGGAGAGAGTGAGAGGGAGAGAGTGAGTGGGAGAAAGGGAGGGGGAGAGAGGGAGGAGAGAGAGGGAGGGGAGAGAGGGAGGGGGAGAGAGGGATTGGGAGAGAGGGAGGGGAGAGAGGCAGGTGGAGAGAGGGAGGGGAGAGAGGGAGGGGGAGAGAGGGAGGGGGAGAGAGGGAGGTGAGAGAGGGAGGGGGAGAGAGGGAGGGGGAGAGAGGGAGGGGGAGAGAGGGAGTGGGAGAGAGGGAGGTGAGAGAGGGAGGGGGAGAGATGGATTGGGAGAGAGGGAGGGGAGAGAGGCAGGTGGAGAGAGGGAGGGGAGAGAGGGAGGGGGAGAGAGGGAGGTGAGAGAGGGAGGGGGAGAGAGGGAGGGGGAGAGAGGGAGGGGGAGAGAGGGAGTGGGAGAGAGGGAGGTGAGAGAGGGAGGGGAGAGGTAGTGGGAGAGAGGGGGGGGAGAGAGCAAGGGGAGAGAGCAAGGGGGAGAGAGGGAGTGGTAGAGAGGGAGGTGAGTGAGGGAGGGGGAGAGAGGGAAGGGGAGAAAGGGAGGAGGAGAGAGGGAGTGGGAGAGAACGAGCCGAAGCTTCAGCATTGGCGAATTTAATCATGGTACTGTGAAATATGCATTTTGTTTGTTTTTTTCCCTTTTTGTTTAAACCCATGTTTTTGACATTAAAAATTTCAATTGGCGTCTTTCGGATGAGATGTTAAACCGAGGCCCTGTCTGCTCTCTTAGGTGGACGTAAAAGATCCCATGGCACTTTTCAAAGAGGAAAAGAAGCGTCTTGGTCAATATTTACCCCTCAACCAAAAACACATTATCTGGTCATTATCACATTGCTGTTTATGGGAGCTTGCTGTGCGCAAATTGGCTACCACGTTTCCTACGTTACAACAGTGACTAGACTTCAAAAGCACTTCATTGGCTGTAAAGCACTTTGGGATCTCCTGCGGTCATGAAAGGTGCTGTAGGAATGCAAGTTCTTTCTTTCAGCAAGGCCAGAGTGAGAATAGGAAGGGGAGTTGATATGGTGATTCAAAGCGAGATCATGAAAACAGCGAGTTGTGGTAAATGGCTGTTTTTCAGACTGGAGGATGGTAGACAGTGGTGTTCCCCAAGGGTCAGTATTGGGGCCACTGCTTTTTTTGATATATATAAATGACCTGGATATTGGAATACAGAGTAGAATTTCTAAATTCGCCGATGACATCAAACTTGGGGGTGTGGCAAACAGTGATGATGATACCAATCGATTGCAACAGGACATAGAAAGGCTAACAGAATGGGCAGACAAGTGGCAGATGGAATTTAATACAGAGAAGTGCGAGGTGATGCTTTTTGGCAGAAGGAACAGGGAGAGGCAATATACATTTAATGGCACAGTTTTAAAGAGTGTGCAGGGACAGAGGGAGGAGTTAATGTGCATAGGTCCCTGAAGGTGGCAATTGAGAGAGTGGTTAACAAAGCATATGGGATCTTGAGCTTCATAACTAGAGGTACTGAGTACAAAAGTAGAGAAGTTATGCTGAACCTTTATAAAACGCTGATTAGGCCACAAGTGGAGTATTGCGTCCAGTTCTGGTCACCACACTTTAGGAAGGATGTGAAGGCCCTTGAGAGGGTACAGAGGAGATTTACCAGAATGGTTCCGGGGATGGGGGATCTTAGCTACAAGGACAGGTTGGAGAAGCTGGATTTGTTTTCATTAGAGCAAAGGAGGTTGAAGGGTGATTTGATAGAGGTGTACAAGATTATAACGGGTTTGGATAGGCTACACGGAGATAGGCTGTTCCCACTAGTTGATGGTACAAGGACTAGGGGACACAGATTTAAGGTTTTGAGCAA
Organism: Somniosus microcephalus; assembly: GCF_052327205.1. NCBI lineage: Eukaryota > Metazoa > Chordata > Chondrichthyes > Squaliformes > Somniosidae > Somniosus > Somniosus microcephalus. Next base: position 102,756,768 of record NC_140997.1, read on the forward strand.
GAGATACAGGGGGGTCGTGAAGAAAAACTTTTTTACGCAGTGAGTGGTGATGACCTGGAACTCGCTGCCGATGGAAGTGGTGGAAGCGGATACACTCAATGGGAGACTGGATAGGCACTTGAGGAAAATAAACTTGCAGGGTTACGGAGATAGAGCTGGGGAATGGGACTGACTGAATTGCTCTGCAGAGAGCCGGTACAGACTCGATGGGTCGAATGGTCTCCTTCTGTGCTGTTATGACTATATGGGCTCGATTTTCATTGAGCCGTGGAGTCGGGCTTGGAGGCGTGCGGGGGAGTTAAAATCGCAAAAACTGGCGGGCGGGACACCCCCCCACCCCCCACCGCCTGTTTCCCGACTCCGAGCAATTTTAACTCAGGCGTGGCTGATGGTCCCGACTCCGTCCCGCATCCAACAGGCGGGACTGGTCTTTAAGGCCCTTAATAACCACTAAATAGCCTCTATAATCCTATTTTAACAGGCCCTTGCAAATTTAACCCTTTTCCCACATAAAACACGCCTGGTAGGAAACATGAATATGAAACCTGGCGGGAGCACTATTGGATTGCTGACTATCAACTGCAGGTCAACCATTAAAGAGGAGATTTGATCAGCCATCATTTGCAGGTGGCAGGACTTAGTGGTCTCAGGTCTGGGGCAACTTTTACAAGGCTTAACCACACCTGTGGAAGGTTGGAGCCTCACACCCCTCCAGTGTGACCTCCTGGGAAACCCCTCTCGCCACCTTCACTCAGCACTTCCTCAACGGAGGCATATACCAGAAGCATGGGAGCCATTTATTTCCTTCCCATCTGGGCATTAGAGGAGCTCGAGCACCAGCCGTGGCACCAGCAGAACTAGGAACAACAGCAGCACCAGCAACATCAGCAGCAGCAGTAGCGCCAGGCTGCTGCTCACCCACCGGAAGCTGCACAGGCCAGAAGGGGCCAGTGCCTGGAAGTGGCTGGAGAACACCTTGCTGCACATCAGGGGACCATGAGGACCCGTATCTGCAATGGCAGTCCTACTCAGAAGGACTTCCATGAAGGTCTGGTTTCTCTGTTCAATAGATGCCCATCGCTCCTCAAGAGATGTCATTCTATTCTGAACAATGACCATGTTTTCCATACCCTGGCGACTAAGCTCCTCCATGGCCGTAGCCCTCCTCTCCTCTAACCGTAGCCATCCTCTCCTGTATGGTAGCCAGCCTTACCATGGATACAGCAATCATTTCCACGGAGGTAACCATCCTTTCCGTGTTGATGCGTTCATGCTCCAAGGACTCCACAAAGGCTCTGCTGATGTTCACTATGGACGGGTTAGGTTGATTGGCTATGATAAATTGACCCTTAGTGTTAGGGGGATTAAATACGTGGGGTTACGGGGATAGGGTGGGATATGTGTCGGTGCAGGCTCGATGGGCCGAAATGGCCTCTATCTGCACTGTGTGGTTTCTGTGATTCTGTGACTCCTCCATTCGCTCCACACTCACAGCGACCCTAGAGACAAAACCTGCAGAGACTCCTGCATCTGTGCCTGGAGTTCCATCACCTCTGATCTTACAGATGGACCCAGAGGCAGAGGGTCGACATGCTGCTGAGCCGAGCTGGCAGAGTCCTGCGCCCTCCGACTAGGTCCTCTCCACTGCTGTCCCTGCCTCCACAATCTGCTGATGCTTACTTGTGAACTGTGATACACCAGGTGACAACACTACTCTATGTCCCAAAAGTCCCACCGAGATGTGAGTGTCTGCGCTGGTGCTGGGTGCGCTGAATTCTGCTGACGCTGCATCCTCAGAGGTTGCAGCTTCCTCTGAGGAGTCTGGCTGCTCAGCCTCTTCTTCCTGGCTAGTGGGGATGGATGCTTGTGATGGTCCTGTGGGGGAGTAAAGGAAAGAATCAGAGATGTGATGCTCATAAGTCCATCTGTTACAGCTTCACAATCATTATCAGCGACACATGCAATGTCAAAGAGAGAGATGGGAAACTATTCTGTCACCAGCTTGCTGTGTTACACCCGTCTATCCATCCCCCAAGCGCGCATCATCCTCTATTCCCATAATTTCCAGGACGGCCTCCTCCCAGGGGGTCAGGTGGACTATTGAGGCTGTCCCTCCTCCTGTCCTGGCTCGCTCTCTTTTGTTGTGAGCTCTCTTTTCCTGCAATGAGGGAGACAAGTGGAGGTTGAGTGAGAATGAAGGAGTGAGTGTAGAGATTGCATAGCATAGATACTTAGAAGGAGACAAAGATGGAGTGAGGTTGCAAGACCAAGGACCCTCCCTGTGTGCTGTCAGTTGTATTCAAAGCATCAGAGTGATAGGGAGTGTGAGGGCTGCATGGTCGAATAGTTATGTGATTGTGAGCATAGAGAGAGAGGGAATGGGTAAGGGTGCATGGATGTCAGTGTCAAGTGGGATGTGGAGGAAGAGATTGCTAAAGCTGAATGCTGGTGAGAAAAGGCAATGGGGATCAGATTGAGGGTGATGGGAAATTCATATTCACTTTTCCAGTGTGCTGAAGGTCATGAAATCTTTTGCAACACTGTATCCAGGTTCTACAGGTGACTCCCAAGGAGTTGACCTCCTCAGCCACCTGCATCCACACTGCCTTGGTCTGAGTGGGAGGCCTCTTCCTCCCTGATGAAGGGAAGAGTACCTCCCTGTTGGCCCTAGCCCCATCCACTAATGCCTGCAGTGCCACCTCGTCAAAGCGAGGAGCTGATCTGGCCCTTCCCGCTTTTCATATTTGCTGCAGCTCCCTCACGTTGCACAGTCAAGAAACTTGGCAGTCTGCAGAAGAAGCAAGGCTTGCTGTGGACCTTAAATGCAGCAGCAATGATGACGTCATCGGAGGGGACTTTCAGTCATAAAAATCCATTTGCAAAGGCTTCCCACATGTTGGAAATGAATTGGCCAATTTAGTTAAAATTGCATCAATCTCCCACATCCATTTAGATTCGATGGGAAACATGAAATTCGGATAACACGACACCATCCCGCACCTGAGTTAAAATCCCCCCCGTGACTCTATGTATACAGGCAGAATGGAAATAATGAGCAAAGCAGCCACCTGCTCTGTGTTTGGTCTGATTAACAACAACTTGCATTTATATAGCAGCTTTAATGTAGTAAAACATCCCAAGACACAGGAACATAAACAAACAAATCCGAACCACATAAGGAGGTTTTAGGACAGGTGACCAAAAGCTTGGTCAAAGAGGTAGGTTTTAAGGAGTCTCTTAAAGGAGGAGAGAGGTAGGCTCCAGGCAGCTGAAGGTATGGCTACCAATGGTGGAGCAAAGGAATCAGGGGATACACAGGTGGCCAGAATTTAAGGAGTGCTGCTATCTCAGGGGTTTGTGGAGCTGTAAGAGTTTACAGAGGTAGCGAGGGGCGAGGCCATGGAGGGATATTGAAAACAAGGATGAGAACTTTGAAATCGAGGCGTTGCTGGACCAGGAGCCAATGAAGGTCAGTGGGCACAGGGCGATGGATCAACGGGACTTGGTGCGAGTTAAGCAATAATCAGTGTAGCAATGACACTGGCAGAGGGCTATATTTATAAATCATTGTCTGACATGAAAGAAGTGTGTGGGGCCCCAGACAATATGGAGAGCAGCAAATGAACATGTGTTGCATCGACCTCACCTCAACCTCTTCCTCCCTCCCATTCTCTTCAGTTTTTGCAAGTTTATTTTAAGTTTCCCATAGTGGATTAAACCATTTGTTGGCAGTAGCCCAGAGAAGAGATAGCTGCCAAAGGGAGTTCGTGTTGGCACTGTCCCCAGGGCTGAGTATCAGGTAGTAAAAATATCTGTTTACCCAATTATTGGGGGGAGGGGATTCAACTCCCTTTGGTAAGTTCACACTCGTTAGACGACAAGTTATCGGAAGACACAGACCGTCACACTCAGAATGGATCGCAACAGTGACCGCTGGAGTCAAGGCAGTACGATGGAAGTCGATTTTAAAAATATGTATATATATCGTTTAGAATACTTCCGTCAAAGGGAGTGTGCATACCATACTGATATATGTGAACCAAGACTGATGATTCTCCTTCTTCATATTAGTACGGACTACAAAATAAGTCATGAACCCTCTTTATCTCAGCACTTCATTACCCTGAACACACACATTATCAGGAATTCAGTTGTAAAGAGGAAATGGATGTTCTGTAGCAACGAGCACAAGTCAAGACACCTGACAAAGGAGCATAGCAATATGCTGGAGCAGAAAGACCATGTGCTCCATATGCCAGTCTCAAACATACTTTTATACCCTTCCCCAACTGGTTCTCCTGCCAGAAAACTATCCAGCCCCTTCACAAATTTGTTACTACAGGTATCTGCACTGTTGGAGGTGCCGTGTATCAGATGAGACGTTAAACTAAGGCCTGGGCTCCCCTCCCAGGTGGGCGTGAAAGACCCCATGGCACTATTTCAAAGAAGAGCAGGGGCGTTCTCCCCGGTGTCCTGGTCAATATTTATCCCTCAACCAACATTGCGAAAACTGATTATCTGGTCATTATCACATTGCTGTTTGTGGGAGCATGCTGTGCGCAAATTGGCTGCCGTGTTTCCTACATTACAACAGTGACTACACTTCAAAAGTGCTTCATTGGCTGTAAAGTGCTTGGGGCATCCTGAGGTCCTGAAAGGCGCTATAGAAATGCAAGTCTTTCTTTTTATTTTCAAAGAATTATTTCTTGGGCATTAAGACCATTTGGGGTCCCTTTGTTCCCCAGGAGTGTGGGACCACAGGAACAGAATAATACACATCAATGCTCAGCCACAATGCCTTCATTGCAGAGATCTGCTGTATCAGCACTATTTTGAGGAGCGGACAGACAGCATGGCTGACTGCTATAGGACTACAAATAGCATGGCTGACTGCTATAGGACTACAGATAGCATGGCTGACTGCTATAGGACTACAGATAGCATGGCTGACTGCTATAGGACTACAGATAGCATGGCTGACTGCTATAGGACTACAGATAGCATGGCTGACTGCTATAGGACTACAGATAGCATGGCTGACTGCTATAGGACTACAGATAGCATGGCTGACTGCTATAGGACTACAGATAGCATGGCTGACTGCTATAGGACTACAGATAGCATGGCTGACTGCTATAGGACTACAGATAGCATGGCTGACTGCTATAGGACTACAGATAGCATGGCTGACTGCTATAGGACTACAGATAGCATGGCTGACTGCTATAGGACTACAAATAGCATGGCTGACTGCTATAGGACTACAGATAGCATGGCTGACTGCTATAGGACTACAGATAGCATGGCTGACTGCTATAGGACTACAAATAGCATGGCTGACTGCTATAGGACTACAGATAGCATGGCTGACTGCTATAGGACTACAGATAGCATGGCTGACTGCTATAGGACTACAGATAGCATGGCTGACTGCTATAGGACTACAGATAGCATGGCTGACTGCTATAGGACTACAGATAGCATGGCTGACTGCTATCAAAAACATTGCCTTTATACAGCACTTTTAACGTAGTAAAAAGTCCCAAGGTGCTTCACAGGAGTGATTATCAGACAAAATTTTACACCAAGCCACATAAGAAAATATTAGGACAGGTGACCAAAAGCTTGGTCAAAGAGGGAGGTATTAAGGAGCATCTTAAAGGAGGAGGAGAGAGAGGTAGAGAGGCGGAGTTCCAGAGCTTAGGGCCCAGGCAACAAAAGACATGATCTTGTGGCCATTACAGAAACATGGCTGCAGGGTGACAATGCCTGGGAATTAAACATACCAGGTTATTTAACGATCAGGAAGGACAGGCAGGAAGGAAGGGGAGGTGGGGTGGCTATGTTAATAAAGGAAGGAATCACTGTAATACAGAGAAATGATATTGGGTCAAAAGATCAGGATAATGAAACAGTTTGGGTGGAGGTAAGGAATAATAAGGGGAAAAAACACTAGTGGGCGTAGTATAGGCCTCCGAACAGTGGCAACTCTGTTGGACGGAGTATCAATCAGGAAATAGTTGAGGCTTGTAATAAGGGAACATCTATAATTATGGGGGATTTTAACTATCATATTAATTGGACAAATCAAATTGGGCAGGGCTGCCTTGAGGATGAGTTCATTGAGTGTATTAGGGATGGGTTTCTTGAGCAGTATGTAACTGAACCGACCAGGGGGCAAGCAACCTTAGATCTGGTCCTGTGTAACGAGACAGGATTAATTAAAAATGTTCTAGTAAAGGATCCCCTTGGAATGAGTGACCATAACATGGTTGAATTCTATATTCAATTAGAGGGTGAGAAGGTTGGATCTCAAACAAGCATGCTAAGCTTGAATAAAGGAGACTATGAAGGTTTGAGAGCGGAATTGAGTAGAGTGGATTGGGAAAATAGATTAAAGGGTAAGACGGTACATGATCAGTGGTGTACATTTAAGGAGTTATTTTACAACTTCCAAAAAATATATATTCCATTGAGAAGAAAAGGGTGTAAAAGAAAAGACAGCCATCCGTGGCTAAGTAAAGAAATTAAGGATAGTATTCGACTAAAAACAAGGACATATAAGGTAGCCAAATCTAGTGGGAGGATAGAGGATTGGGAAAACTTTAAAAGACAGCAAAAAATAACAAAAAGATTGATTAAGAAAGGGAAGATAGATTATGAAAGTAGATTTGCAAAAAATATAAAAACAGATAGTAAGAGTTTTTATAGATATAAAAAGAAAAAGGGTGGCTAAAGTAAATGTTGGTCCCTTAGAGGATGAGACCGGGAAATTAATGATGGGAAATATGGAGATGGCAAAAACACTGAATGAATATTTTATATCAGTCTTTACAGTAGAAGACACTAAGAATAACCCAACACTGGACAAACAGGGGCTAAAGGGGGGGAGGAGCTAAACACGATCAAAATCACTAAGGAAGTGGTACTCGGTAAAATAATGGGACTCAAGGCGGATAAATCACCTGGACCTGATGGCTTACATCCTAGGGTCTTGAGGGAAGTGGCGGTAGGGATTGTGGATGCATTGGTAATAATTTTCCAAAATTCCCTGGACTCGGCAAAGGTCCCGGCAGACTGGAAAACTGCTAATGTAACACCCTTATTTAAAAAGGGCAGTAGACAGAAGGCTGGAAACTATAGATCGGTTAGCCTAACATCTGTGGTAGGTAAAATTTTGGAGTCCATTATTAAGGAGACAGTAACAGGACATTTGGATAATCATAATTTAATAGGACAAAGTCAGCATGGTTTTATGAAGGGGAATTCATGTTTGACAAATTTGCTGGAGTTCTTTGAGGAAGTAGCATATAGGGTGGATAAAGGGGAACCAGTGGACGTAGTGTATTTAGACTTCCAAAAGGCATTTGACAAGGTGCCACACAAAAGATTATTGCTTAAGATAAAAAATCACGGGATTGGGGGTAATATTCTGGCATGGATAGAGGATTGGCTATCTAACAGAAGGCAGAGAGTTGGGTTAAATGGTTCATTCTCAGACTGGCAATCAGTAACTAGTGGGGTCAGTGCTGGGTCCCCAACTCTTTACAATCTATATTAACGATTTGGAGGAGGGGAGCAAGTGTAACATATCAAAGTTTGCAGATGATACTAAGATGGGAGGGAAAGTAGTGAGTGAGGAGGACATAAAAAACCTGCAAGGGGACATAGACAGGCTAAGTAAGTGGGCAGAGATTTGGCAGATGGAATACAATACTGGAAAGTGTGAGGTTATGCACTTTGGCAGGAAAAATCGTAGAGCAATTTATTATCTTAATGGCAAGAAACTGGAAAGTACTGAAGTACAAAGGGATCTGGGGGTCCTGGTGTACGAAACTCAAAAGGTTAGTATGCAGGTGCAGCAAGTGATTAAGAAGGCCAATGGAATGTTGGCTTTCATTGCTAGGGGGATAGAATATAAAAATAGGGAGGTATTGCTTCAGTTGTACAAGGTTTTGGTGAGACCGCACCTGGAATGCTGCGTACAGTTTTGGTGTCCATACTTAGGAAAGGACATACTTGCTCTCGAGTCAGTACAAAGAAGGTTCACTCGGTTAATTCCGGGGATGAGGGGATGGACATATGAGGAGAGGTAGAGTAGATTGGGACTCTACTCATTGGAGTTCAGAAGGATGAGAGGCGATCTTATTGAAACATATAAGATTGTGAAGGGGTTGGATCGGGTGGATGCGGGGAGGATGTTCCCGATGATGGGTGAAACTAGAACTAGGGGGCATAGTCTTAGAATAAGGGGCTGCTCTTTCAAAACTGAGATGAGGAGGAACTACTTCACTCAGAGGGTGGTAGGTCCATGGAATGTGCTGCCCCAAAAAGCTGTAGAAGCTACATCATTACATAAATTTAAAACAGAAATAGACAGTTTCCTAGAAGTAAAGGTAATTAAGGGTTACGGGGAGCGAGCAGGAATTTGGACATGAGTCTAGGTTCGGATCGGTCATGGCCCTATGGGTAGCGGAGCGGGCCCAGGGGCCGTGTAGCCTGATCCTGCTCCTATTTCGTGTGTCTAATTCTGTTAGATTCAGGAGATGGTTCTGTGATAGTGGATTGGCGGCTAGGATCAGATCAGCCATGATCTTATTGAATGGCGGAGCAGGCTCGAGGGGCTGATTGGCCTACTCCTGCTCCTATTTCTTATGTTCTTATGGCTGCCAATGGTGGGGCGATGAAAATCGGGGATGCCCAAGAGGCCAGAATTGGAGGAGTGCAGAGATCTCGGAGGGTTGTAGGGCTGGAGGAGATTACAGAGATAGGGAGGGGCGAGGCCATGGGGGGATTTGAACCCAAGTATCTTAGTTATTAGTACCATTAAGGAACCCTCAAGCACAGCCTGGAGGAAGTACAATGAGACTCATGACTCAACCCAAGTTCTAGTGGAATATTCAATTGGGATGTTGAAACAGATATTCCGCTGTCTGGACAGATCAGGGTGGGGTCCCACTCGACAGCTATGACAAGGCATCAAAAATTAAACCTAATAAAGCATGTGTTGTATCCTGTATAACTTTACAACTCAGAGAGAGGATATCCAGAGTACCATGCGACCCTGGGTGCAGTCTTAGAGGGGGAGGAGGGAGGGGAGAGCGAGGAAGAGGAGGAGGGAGAGGAAGAGAGAGCGAGGTGAGAGAGTGGATGACAGAGAGAGGAGAGAGGGATGAGGAGGGTGAATGAAGGAGGGAGAGAGGAGGGGAGGAGGAGGGAGGGGAGGAGGGAGAGGAAGGAAGGAGTTGGGAGGGGTGGGAGGGGTTGAATGGGGAGGAGGGGACGAGGGGAAGGAGGGCAGAAGCGGGAGGAGGAGAAAAAATAGAAATGTGTCAGGCTGATCTACATTCAGGCAGACGGTTGATGGGACTTTCTGAACAATGGTGGGGTGTTCTTAGAATCTTACAGCACAAAAGGAGGCCATTTGGCCCATCGTGCTTGTGCCGGCTCTTTGAAAGAGCTCTCCAATTAGTCCCACTCCCCCGCTCTTTCCCCATAGCCCTGCAAATTTCTCCTCTTCAATTATTTATCCAATTCCCTTTTGAAAGTTATTATTGAATCTGCTTCCACCACCCTTTCAGGCAGCACATTCCAGATCACAACAACTTGCTGCGTAAAAAAAATTCTCCTCATCTCCCCCTGGTTCTTTTGCCAATTACCTTAAATCTTTGTTCTCTAAAGTTTGCTACAATCCTCCTCATTGTTTATTACATTTCCAAGCCTTGTGTCATCTGCAAACTTTGAAATTATGGCCCCTACACCCAAATCCAGGTCATTAATACCTAATTAACATTAGGGTCCTAATACCAATCCCTGGGAGACACCACTGCACACTTCCCTCCAGTCTGATAAACAACCGTTCACCACTACTCACTGACCAATTTCGTATCCACGCTGCCACTGCCCCTTTAATTGCAAATGCTTCAATTTTACTAACAAGTCTATTATGTGTCACTTTATCAAATACCTTCTGAAAGTCCATGTACACAACATCAACCGCACGACCCTCATCAACCCTTTCTGTTGCTTCATTGAAAAACTCATTGAAGTTGGTCAGACATGATTGGCTTTATTTGTTCGTCATAGAACACTGGCCCCATGATCAATATGCAATTTTCCGTCTGAGCAAATTCCTTTCCCTATGACAGTCTGAACACTGGCAAACTGGAGGGGGAAATTCAAACTCTTGACTTTTCCTTTGGAAGAACATCTGAGGACGGATGTAAACTCCTGACACACAGGGCTGGATTTTACAGAGGGCCAGTGGACGTGATCGGTGGCGGGTTGGGTGGGAAAGTGTATTTTCTCCCCAGCGGGTCGGGACCCCGCTGTGAACCGACCATCACGCGCCTTTACCAAATATCGGGTCTGCCAGCGCTGAGCAGACCCGCTACTCAGTGGCGGGGGAGGCAATTAAAATCATTAGTGGCTTGTTTACAGCCACTTATCGATGGCTTTTCCCCAGCTTTTTGGATTTGACAAGTCGTCTGTTAAATCTCAAGAGTTTATTAACCTTGCTTGTATAACAATTAAAAGAGTACGCAGGAGACAGAGTTCGCAGGGATAAATGCGATTTTTTTCAGGCATCAGTTGAGCACCTCGGTCATGTGATCAATGCCACAGGCCTTCACAAGACACCGTCCAAGACCAAGGCAATCGTGGATGCCCCAGCACCTGAAAATATCAGCCAGCTGCATTCTTTTCTAGGGTTACTGAACTACTTTGGATGGTTCATACCGAACCTAGCCTCGATGCTGAGGCCGCTGCATTGGTTGCTATGTAAAGACAAGAAGTGGGAATGGACTAACAAGTGCCAGGAGGCGTTCATGACTGTAAAGTCTGTGGGTTGTTTAGTTAATTAATACACAGACTACCAGAGTAACTTAAAACAGGACTTTACTATTCGAAGGTCAGGGCGAATCTGCCAAATAAATCCTGACACAGCACTTATATCCCGGTGTGGTCACCGTCGGTATTACAGTATACAGAAGCCAACAAAGTAGTGCCACACCTAAAATAGTTCTCTTAAAGGTGAACGGTTACATACAATGGTTTTCTTAAAGGTAGACGGATACATACACTACAATGACAGCAAAGGACGCGCTCCTGAAGTCAGAGGCTTTGACGCATTTTAACCCTTCATACCAATACAGTTAGCTTGTGATGCATTGTCATATGGTGTGGGAGCGGTCGTTTCTCATACCATGCCAAATGGGGAAGAGAAGCCGATAGCATTCGCATCTAGGGCTTTGAACAGAGCTGAAACTAACTACGCCCAAATAGAATGAGAAGCACTGAGCATCGTTTTTGGTGTTCGCAAGTTTCACCAATATTTGTACGGGAGACAGTTCACCCTACTAACAGATCACCGCCCTCTCACGACCATCTTCGGGCCATATACAGGGATTCCGTCACTTGCTGCGAGCAGAATACAAAGGTGGGCGCTGCTGTTGTCTGCACACACATTTGACATTAGATATCGCAAGTCTGACCTGCACGGCAACGCCGACGGTCTTTCCAGGTTTCCGCTGCCTGTCACCAAGCCTATGACGAGCAGCATGGACATCTGCTATTTTAGGCAGGTGGAGAACGTGCCTGTTACTTCGACACAGGTCCGATGAGACACCAGAAACGACCCAGTGTTGTCTGCAGTGCTGGACATTATCGTCAGGGGCAAGCTTGTCAGCGATGACCCAAACCTGAAACCATGGCCTAGAAATTCAGTGGCCTGCGCCACCAGTTTGCGCCCAAAGAGGGCTTTTGCGCCTCTGGCCACAACCACCGCGATATTTAGCGGGGCGCTAATGGCGGCGTTAGCCTGTAGCACTGCGCCGCCACCGATGACGTCATATTAGGTCGCAGCCGCCTCTTCCGCGCCGGCCGCAAACAGCGACCGGTACACAGGGGCCTACCTGTGGCGGTAGTGGGGCGTGTTAAGGTGGAGGTGCGGCCGGACGGTTTTTCGGCGGCCGCCTGCCCGCACCTCCGTCCCCGGCCTCCTACACCGCCCCCCCCGCGGCATTGCTGGCTGTTTCCCGAGAGCCCGGCACTTCTCCTTGGTGCCCGGCTCATTTGCCGGCACTCGCGAGCGGGGATCACGCTGTTGCAGGCACCTCCCCCTTAACAGTGGGAGGAAGGCCTGCAGTACCGCAGCCTGCTGTGCCGCAGTGGGTGGCGCTGCGGCACTTTGTGCGCCGATATTCAGTTTCAGCGTCCCAAGCGGGGCGCCAAAACCCTTGTTTAGCGGCCGGCTTCCACTTGGGGCGCTGAAACTGAATATCCCGATGGCGCAAGTGGCTCAGCGCGCAGCGGTAATTCCGGCGCCCAGGCGAGCTGGGCGCCCCAAACTGAATTTTTAGCCCCATATCTCGTAAGGAGAAATGAACTGTCGGTGCAGTCTGGATGTTTGCTGTGGGGGAGGAGAGTGGTTATTCCACCATCGCTACGGAAACCAGTGTTACAGCAACTACACTCCGGACACTACGGAATGGTTCGTATGAAAGAAATAGCGAGGAGCTACTTCTGGTGGCCGGGTATGGATGGACAGATTGAGGACAAAGCTAAAACCTGTTCCTCATGTCAGAGAGTTCGTAATGTGCCACAGCTTGCACCTCTTCACCCCTGGGACTTTCCGGAGGAAGCATGGCATTGCATTCATGTAGACTTTGCAGGTCCATTCGAGGAGAGAATGTTCCTGGTGGCTGTTGACGCACACAGTAAGTGGCCAGAGGTTGTTATAGTGAGGTCCACCACCGCTGAGAAGACCATCTGCGTAACTTGGACGCAACATTCAAAATACACAACATCGTCCACCGGTTTCCCGCTGTGCCTAGACCTCTTCTGTGAAGCTAAGGTGGGAGGTCATTGGCCATTGAATCAGCTGATGAGTTAACAGCTTCAAATGTCAACCCAAAGCTCCCAGATGATTGAGAAATGTTCCTTTAACCACTAGTTTCTCTAAGCTGTATTTCCAATACAGATTGACCATGCAGCAAGTCTTTACACAAGTCTCCATCCAGTCTGACCTCATTACCTCTCCCACCATTGACAGATGGCTTCTGTCATCTCTACATCACCTGCCATCTATTTCATCTGCATGGGTGCCCTTGAAACTATCTCACCTTAGTCCTCAGGATCCCACCAGCAGCACCAAATACACCAGCAGCACCAACAATAAAACCAACCTTCTCCACAATCACCTGATGCTGCATAGGATACAGGGCATCAGCACCCGCCCACATTGCTGCCCGGGATGGCCTCACCATGGCCAGATTAACTTCACTTGACGCTGTACACCCTGGCTGCCAAATGATGCGCCAGGTTGGCACCATCCCACACCAACACCATAAAGCATCTCTACAGTGTCCCAGACATTCCTTTCACACTCCCCACCATTGCGGGGGGTAACGTTATGTCTCACCATTCACTGCAACTCACTAAGCCGCTTCCAAAAGTGCACACAAATCTGTCCAAGAACGCAAAGTGTTGAAAATAAAGGTTTCAATGTTTGACACCACATTAACAGAAACTTTACATGAACATTGCATAAACACCCAAGTGCCTACCCTTGTGTGTTGTTAGTTGGTATGATTGCACTAGGATGAGGGTGAGTGTGAGGGGTGGCTAGTGAGATGGGGATGTGATAATGTAGATATAGAGGGATGGGTGGAGGTGCAAGTTAAGTTGGTGTGAGTAAGGATGTGCAGGAGTAGGGTAGGGAAGGCAGAGTGATGGGGATGTGATGAGAGGCACCGCAGGATGAGGTTGAGTGTGGCTTTACACTAACGTTTTGTGATCTACTGAGATCATTGAAATGTTTACGCCACTGCAGCCTGGTCCTCCTGACCATATTGCTGCTTGTGTCCTCCTGTGCAATGTGCAACCAGGCTGTGTTGATATCCTGGGGAGGTCTCTTCTGCCCATGGGAAGGGAAGAGAATCTCCCTGTGTGCTGTGACTCCCTCCATAAGCATATGGAGGGAGTCATGGGAGAGCCTGGGTGCAGCCCTGCACCTCTGTGCAGTGATTGTCAGTGTTTGCAGCATTTCAATGCTGTAGAACACTGACAGCACAAATGTCAAAAGAAAGTTGGCCATGGTCCCTTTAAGGAAACCAGCTGACGACGCATCATCAAATGATGTCACCAGACCTGCTTCCTCTAATTGGCCGGGAAACGCGCGGGGTGGGCTTAACAAGCCCAATCTCCGGAAATTCATTTCAGAGGCCGGAATGGAGACAGCAGCGGGGTCGGGATCCGCCACTGATATCGCCTGCCCCGGACCTGCTGAGGTTTGCCAAATCCAGCCCATTTTTCCTGCATCAATCAAAGTAATTTGATCTCTGCGCTCCTCCAATTCTGGCCTCTTGCACATCCCCACCATGCCTTCAGCTGCCTCGGACCTCAGCTCTGGAATTCCCTCCCTAACCCTCTCCGCCTCGCTACCCTCTCTCCTCCTTTACAACGCTCCTTAAAACCTACCTCTTTGACCAAGCTTTTGGTCACCTGTCCTAATATCTCCTTGTGTGGCTCAACGTCATTTTATTTGATAACGCTCCTATGACGAGCCTTGGGTTGTTTTACTACATTAGAGGCGCTGTGTAAATAGCAGTTGTTGTTGTTGTTGTTATTGCAGAGACCGTGTTTCACCCCGGCAGAGGGCTCTTCTTCACCTGTTACATGTGATGCTATCAGGCCGAGGCAATTCCTCATCCCTCTATACCCCAAGCGGGAGAGAACTCAAGAGCCAATCCAGCCAGGTAAACAGCAATAGCGGCAAAGGCTGAATCTTAAAGGAACCACCAAAAGCCAAATTTCAAATTCTCATTTGTAATTTTTTTTTAATTCCTTTTTGAGGGTCGGGAATCAGAGGACACTGATTTAAGGTAATTGGCAAAAGAGCCAGAGGCGAGATGAGGAGAATTTTTTTTAATGCTGTGAGTTGTTAGATCTGGAATGCACTGCCAGAATCACCAGGCTGGCAGTAGATTAGCAAGTTTATGGAGGGTGGAAGATGGGAGGCTGGCCAGGAGAGCATTGGAATAGTCAAGTCTAGAGGTAACAACGGCATGGATGAGAGTTTCAGCCGCAGGTGGGCTGAGGCAGGGGCGGAGACGGGCGAGGTTACGGAGGTGGAAATAGGCGATCATTCCAGATCATAACTCACTGCTGGTCCTTTTGCCAATTTGATAGTAACTTTCAAAAGGGAATTGGATATATACTTGAAAAGGAACAAATTTGCAGGGCTATGGGGAAAGAGCCGGGGAATGAGACTCAAAGAGCTGGAACAGGCAGGATGGGCCGAATGGCCTCCTTCGGTGTTGTATCATTTTTTTTTAGGTCAAACATTACTCATTCTGACAGTGTGAGTAGAAGTTAAAAAAAATCGCACACTGTTCCCTCTGGTTCCGCGATGGCATGCAGTTCTGGCCAGTGCTTACTGAAGTCAGGCATAAGTGGGCATAAGTGGGCCAACCACTGACACAATGGCTGACCTTTGCCTTAGGATACCAAATGAAATGGAAGGAAAGTGAAACAGCAAAGGGTTTGTACGTGTCGTTAGCAACGCTGGGAGTTCAACCTTGCTCACTGGCAGATCCAACAGGACAGGGTTTGCACAGGCACATATGATACAGGGAATTAGCACGGCCAGAAAGATTACTTTCAGCAAATGACAGCTCTTGAACAAAGTGAAGCTTTAAAATGTGGAACATTGGGAGATCAAATTAACTTATTCAGTGACTTCATGGCCAACCCCTATCACTCACTTAAATTATACCAATCTATTGTGAGTCTGGTGATTCCCCACTGCAAGAAAACATTGATTAAATCACAGTTGTGACCTGGCATCCTGTGTTCTGGCATATTGTCTTGTACTGTACATAGTACAAGCTTTGCAAATTCTCCCTAAGAAATGCATGTGTTTTTTTTTGTCTCTGCTTAATTCTTTTATATCCTGGGGATTTTGATATTTGTCTCAGGGTTTCGGAAGAAAGTTCAAACACTCTGCTTGAAATCTCGGAGAATTTTCTGTCACCAGATATCAATGTCCTTGAGCACATTGTCACAGCTCTTCAGTCAGGCAGAAGCCCGAGATTCTGCAGCACCTCATCCCAATTAATGCAGCAACACATTCTGCAATGGGACTATGTCGTCAAACGAAGGTTTTGGGTGTAATGTCCTTGTGTAATTGAGACACGGACTGCAGAAGTTGGTTATAACAGGTGTTTACTGAATGGAGACAAAACTGGAACTACTATACAAAGTTACTTCACAGGCTTATATACAGGGGTGGTCACTACTGGTACTGCAGTATACAGGGGCTGCAGAATATAGTTCCTTCTTCAAGGTACATACCCTACAATTCCTCCCCTTTTTGCTAAACAGTACATAACAATCGATTAATAATTAAATAACATATTTACAATTACAGTTGCTATATACATTAGGTGAAGTTAATCAATTATAAATTCAGTCTTTGAGGAGGCTTCCTGATTCTGTCCGGATAACGCCTCTTTGGGGTATCAGGTTCTTCTGGCAAAGTTGATTCGGGATCAACGTCGTTGTTTGGTTCGTCTGCTTCCAATATCACCGATTCTGAGGTAGATGCAATTGGTACTTCGGTTTCATCACCAGGTGTATAGGATCGTGGTGTAGATTTGACGTTTTCCAGTGACTCTAGAATCTGGTCAGCATGGCGTCTTACAATGCTCTCTCCAACGTCCACGGTATACATTAGAGGTCCTTGCCGTGTGCAGATCGTTCCTGGCTGCCATTTCTCTGTGCGGTAGTCCCGGGCTAAAACTGGTTGACCTATCTTGAAACTCCTGGTTGGCCTTTCATTCATATTCTGAAACTGCCTGTTCTCCACATCTCTTCTGATGTTTGGCTTAACCAAATCCAAGCGGCATCTTAGTCTTCAATTGAAGAAAATCATGGCTGGAGTTTGGTTGGTAACCGCATGTGTCGCATTCCGGTAGGCAAACAAAAAGTTATCCACCTTGTGTTGTAGGGGTATGTCTTCATTACACATTGCCTTGATAGCCTTCTTGAATGTTTGAATGAACCTCTCAGCCAATCCATTGGTGGCTGGATGATATGGGGCGGATGTGTAATGCTTAACACCATTGTTCTTTAAGAACCTCCGGAACTCTTCAGACACAAACTGTGGTCCATTGTCGGAGCAATCTGTTCAGGCAGCCCATTTCTGGCAAATATGGTTCGTAAGACTGTGATAGTTTTTTCTGTGGTGGTTGAGGACATTTTTATTACCTCTGGCCAATTTGAATGTGCATCCACCGCAATTAAAAACATCGAGTCCATAAATGGACCAGCAAAATCAATGTGTACCCTTTGCCATGGAGATGAGGGCCACTCCCATGGATGTAGAGGGACTTGTGGTGGGGCGTTTTGGACCTTCTGGCATCCTGTACAGCTCTTGGTCATCTCTTCAATTTCTCTATCGATTCCCGGCCACCACACAAACGCTCTGGCTAAGTTCTTCATTTTTACCCCTCCCAGATGACCCTCATGAAGCTCATTGAGCACTCTATCCTTCAATTTAGGTGGAATTACTACTCTGGATCCACACATCAAGGTTCCTCGGCACACTGACAGCTGTTCTCTTCTCGGCGAGAATGCTGGCAACAGTGGTTCGCCATGTGCTGGCCATCCCCTTCACCGTTAAATCATAGACCCTGGAGAGTGTCGGGTCATTTCATGTTTCCTTTTCTATGTTTGCATTCGTCACAGGTAGACATTCGACTATGGTCGAGTGGAATATCTCCACAGGATCCACTGCAGGTGCTTCTTCCACCGTCGGCAACGGTAGGCACGACAATCCATCAGCATTCCCATGCTGTTTAGTTCCTTTGTACTCTATGTCATATTGTTGTGCCCCTAGGAAATGGGACCACCTCTGTAGCCATTGTGCTGTCATTATCAGTGATGCGCTATCAATTACTACAAAAGACTGGAAGTTGAGTGAGTAACAGACAGGCTTTTATTACCAAAGAACAGAGCATGCCTCTCATGGTTGCCTGGTATCCAAAAGGGCAGGGGGCTGCCGAGCAGTCACCTTTATACCCGGCCATGAGGGTGGAGCCAGGGGCGGAGTCAGCTAAGGCATGCACAGACAAGTACAACAATGTGCAAGAGTGAACAACAGTGAACAACAATACTAACAACAGTGGTTTACCACATTCACCCCTTGTTTAGAATTGAGTCCGGCGGGGTGAAGTGCACTAAAGGTTTGTGTACTGAAGTCTATCAGGAGGCCTTGTAAGCCGTCTTGAGCGTCGCAGCAGCGGCGGTGATGGTGCAGCATCCAACGTTGAACCCGGTGTCTCGTTCAGAGGAGGTGTAGCCGGTGGAGGGCCCTGGGGCTGCTGCATGCCGTCTACAGGGGTCGGAGCGTGGGTAATGGGAGGTAGCGATGGTGGTCTCTCAGAGGCACCCGAAGGTGCGAGGTCTCGTGCGGGGACTGTGTCCTGGGGGTAGGCATGAGTAGCGGTGGGTGGAGAAGAGGGTGTTTCAGGAGCACCCGCAGGTGCGAGGTCTCGAATGGAGACTGTGTCCTCCCGCCCGTCCGGGTACACCACGTAAGCATACTGCGGGTTGGCGTGGAGGAGGCTCACCCTCTCGACCAGGGGGTCCGCCTCATGGGTCCTCACGTGCTTCCGCAGTAGGACGGGTCCTGGAGAAGTCAGCCATGTTGGTAGCGAAATCCCCGACGTGGACTTCCTGGGGAAGGAGAACATTCTCTCGTGAGGAGTGGCATTGGTGGCTGTACAGAGCAGCGACCGAATGGAATGGAGCACCACCGGGAGGACCTCCTGCCAGCGGGAGGTCGGAAGGCCCTTAGATTTTAAGTTTAAAAGGGCTGCCCTCCAGACCGTCGCATTCTCCCTTTCCACCTGGCCGTTCCCCCGGGGTTTGTAGCTGGTGGTCCTGCTTGTAGCAATGCCTCTCGCGAGCAGGTACTGCCGAAGTTCGTCGCTCATAAAGGATGAGCCCCTGTCGCTATGGATATAGCTAGGGAAACTGAACAAGGCGAAGAGGTCATTCAGACATTTAATGACCGTGGTACTGGTCATGTCCGAGCAAGGGATGGCAAACGGGAAACGGGAGTACTCATCAATTATATTGAGGAAGTACACATTGCGGCCAGAGGAGGGGAGGGGCCCTTTAAAATCGATGCTCAGCCGCTCGAAGGGGCGCGTGGCTTTGATCAGGCTCGCTCTGTCTGGCCTATAAAAATGCGGCTTGCACTCAGCACAGATCTGGCAGTTCCTGGTCATGGTCCTGACCTCCTCGATGGAGTAGGGCAGGTTACGGGATTTGATAAAATGGAAGAACCTGGTGACCCCCGGGTGGCAGAGGTCATTGTGGAGGGTCTGTAGTCTATCAACCTGCGCGTTGGCGCACGTACCACGTGATAGGGCATCTGGGGACTCATTGAGTTTCCCGGGCCGGTACAAGATATCGTAATTGTAGGTGGAGAGTTCGATTCTCCACCTTAAGATCTTGTCATTCTTGATTTTGCCCCGCTGCTTATTATGAAACATAAAAGCCACTGAACGCTGGTCAGTGAGCAGGGTAAATCGTTTTCCGGCCAGGTAATGCCGCCAATGTCACACGGCTTCCACAATGGCCTGGGCCTCCTTTTCGACAGAGGGGCCCTGGAGGGTCCTTGAGAAAAAGGCCATGGGTCTCCCCGCCTGGTTAAGGGTTGCAACTAGGGCAAAGTCGGATGCGTCGCTCTCCACTTGAAAAGGGAGGGACTCATCCACAGCGTGCATTGTGGCCTTCGCAATGTCTCCTTTTATGAGAGTGAAGGCTGCACAGGCCTCTGCTGTCAGGGGGAAGGAGGCGGACTTGATGAGGGGTCGGGCTTTATCCGCATATTTGGGCACCCACTGAGCATAGTAAGAGAAAAACCCCAGGCATCTCTTCAGTGCTTTCTGGCAGTGGGGGAGGGGGAGCTCCATAAGGGGGCGCATTCTATCGGGGTCTGGGCCGATGACTCCGTTCTCCACTACGCAGCCAAGAATAGCAAGGCGCGTAGTACGAAACATACATTTGTCTTTGTTGTATGTGAGATTCAGCCGCTGGGCCGTCCGGAGGAATTTCTCTAGGTTAACGTCGTGGTCCTGCTGGTCGTGGCCGCAGATGGTGACGTTGTCTAGATATGGGAAAGTGGCCTGGAGCGCGTTCTGGTCAACCATCCGGTCCATCTCCCGTTGGAAGACAGAAACTCCGTTGGTGACGCCGAAGGGAACTCTGAGAAAGTGATGGAGCCGACCGTCAGCTTCAAAAGCTGTGTACTGGCCGTCCTCAGCCCTGATGGGGAGCTGGTGGTATGCCGACTTCAGATCAATCGTTGAGAACACCCGGTATTGTGCTATCTGATTGACCATGTCAGATATGCGGGGGAGTGGATATGCATCCAGCTGGGTGTAGCGGTTGATCGTCTGGCTGTAGTCAATAACTAGGCGCTGTTTGCCGCCAGCCTTCACCACCACCACTTGTGCTCGCCATGGGCTATTGCTGCTCTCGATAATCCCTTCCTTCAGGAGTCTCGCTACCTCGGATTTAATGAAACCCCTATCCCCGGCACTGTAACGCCTACTTTTGGTAGCGATGGGCTTACAGTCGCGGGTGAGGTTAGCGAACAAGGAGCGGGGGGAGACTTTAAGGGTGGAGAGGCTGCAAATGGCGCGCGGCGGGCGATTTAAAAACTGCTGGCTGCAGACTGTGAGAGGGGGGAGGGGTCCACCGTACGCTAAAGTGACACTCTTAAGGTGGCACTGAAAATCCAACCCCAGTAGGACGGCAGCGCAGAGATGGGGCAGGACCAGAAGCTTAAAATTTTTGTATTCAGTACCCCGCACTGAAAGGGTCACTACACAGTAGCCACCGACGTCCGCTGACTGGGCTTTGGAAGCCATAGAGATGCGATCACGCGTCGGCAGGACCGGGAGAGAGTAACTGCGCACCGTGTCGGGGTGTATAAAACTCTCCGTGCTCCCGCTGTCAAAAAGGCAGGTGGTGGCGCGGCCGTTTACCGTAATGTCCATCATGGACCTGGACAGTTGATGCGGGAGAGATTGATCCAGCGTCACGGAAGCCAGCGTATGTTCAAGCGCGTCGATGCGGTCGTCCGATGAGGCGGTGGTGGAGTCCAGGTCCCCCGTAACCGAAGTCGGAGGCGTCCAAGATGGCGGAAAAAATGGCTGCGCCCATGGTTCGCACGCGGCGCTGCTGGCATTAGCGGTCTTCCCTTTGCAGGCGCTAACGTAGTGACCTTTCTTCCCGCAGCCGGAGCAGGTAGCATTCTTCGCGGGGCAGCGTGCTCTAGGGTGTTTAGCTTGGCCACAAAAATAGCATTTTTGTGCCTTGGACATCGCTGCAGCAGTCAGAGGTGGCGGTCCCATTGCCCAAGATTGCGGCGTCCACGGCGCGGGGCGATTAGGGGAGAAAGCGTCCATATTTCTGTGGGCCGCGTCGAGCGATAGCGCGAGGGACACTGCCTTTGTCAGGTCTATTTCACCCTTCTCCAGCAGCCTCTGCCGGGAGTAGTCGGACCTTAGACCCACAACGAAAGCGTCTCGTATCAGTCCCTCCGCATGTGCCGCGGCCGATACTTCCTTGCAGTCGCAGCCGCGTCCGAGTACCCGCAGTGCCCGTAGGAAGGCCTCCACCGATTCCCCGGGCTGCTGTCTGCGAGATCTTAAAAGGTGCCTGGCATAGACCGTGTTAACCGGGCGTGCATACTGCCCTTTCAGTAGGTCGATAGCCGCCGCGTAGGTTGTCGCATCTTGGATTAAAGTATAGACTTGGTGGCTCACCTTCGAGGCCAGGATTTTCAGTTTATTTTCATCGAGAGTCACGGTTGAGGCTTCCAGATACGCCTCAAAGCAACGCAGCCATTGTGCGAATTTAGTCGATGAACCCGCTTCTTGGGGGTCTAGGTCCAGGCATGTTGGTCTGAGGGCTCGCAGCAGCGCCTGCTGCTCAGCGTTTTGCGCCATCGGTTGATCAGCATTCGGAGCCAACATTTAACTTTGCTAATAAAATTGATGCGCTATCAATTAATACAAAAGACTGGAAGTTGAGTGAGTAACAGACAGGCTTTTATTACCAAAGAACAGAGCATGCCTCTCGTGGTTGCCTGGTATCCAAAAGGGCAGGGGGCTGCCGAACAGTCACCTTTATACCCGGCCATGAGGGTGGAGCCAGGGGCGGAGTCAGCTGAGGCATGCACAGACAAGTACAACAATGTGCAAGAGTGAACAACAGTGAACAACAGTGAACAACAATACTAACAACAGTGGTTTACCACAATCGGGACACCTTTCTTAGGGTTGAAAATGGAGACAAGAGGTTGATGATCAGTTAGTAGAGTAAATTTCTGTCCGTGCAGGTAGTGATTGAACTTCTTCACCCCCCCACACCAGGCTGAGGGCCTCTCTGTCAATCTGGGCGTAGTTACACTCGGCTGAAGTTAACGAGCATGACGCAAAAGCTATCGGCCTCTCTGAACCATCAAGGAATTTACGTGACAGTACCGCTCCAACGCCGTAGGGAGACGCATCACACGCCAGTCTTATCGGTAGTGATGGGTTGTAGTGAGCCAATACTTCTCTTGAAGTCATCAGGCCTTTACACTTCTGAAAGGCCCGCTTACATTCATCGCTCCATTTCCATGCTACTCCAGTTTGCAGCAGGGCGTTCAGTGGGTGCAGAATTGTGGACAAATTCGGCAAAAACTTATGGTAGTAATTCACCAATCCGAGGAATGACCTCAGTTGCGACACATTTTCAGGCGCTGGAGCCTTAACTAGCGCTTCAATTTTGTCAGGGGACTTATGTAACCCCTCTTCATCAATCACGTGGCCACAATACGATATTTGTTTCTTAAAAAACTCGCACTTGGGGTGATTGGCTCGTAGCCCATGTTCTCTTAGTCTAGTGAGCACCTGCTCTAGGTTGGCAAGGTGTTCACTGTCATTTTCACCTGTCACTAGGATGTCGTCCAAGTAACACTGAGTCCCCGGAATCCCTTGCAGGACTTGTTCCATCGCTCTTCGCCATATAGCCGGAGCTGATGCTACTCCGAATACCAGTCGATTATACTGGTAAAGACCTTTGTGAGTGTATATCGTGAGATATTTCCGAGAGGATTCTTCAACCTCCATCTGCAAATATGCTTGCGCTAGGTCAATTTTTGTAAAACGTTTCCCTCCAGATAGTGAGGCAAAAATATCTTCTATCCTCGAAAGAGGATACTGTACTGTGTGAAGGATTGGGTTCACAGTCACCTTGAAGTCCCCACAGATGCGAACCTTCCTTGGCTCCTCAGACTTATTGTTTAACGTTTTCTTCATGACAGGAACGATGGGTGTCACCCACTCGCTCCAGTCTACCTTAGATAACACGCCTGCATTCTCCAGATTCTCCAGCTCTGCCTCGACGGCTGGGCGAATTGCATACGGTACCGATCTTGCTTCGAAAAACTTGGGAATTGCATTCTCTTCTATTTTTATCGAGGCGGTTACGCCTTTAAGAGTTCCCAGTCCTTGTTGAAATACCTCTTTAGCGTTAGCTAAGATTTTTGACAATCGTCCAGGTGTGACGTCGTCATCCTTTTCACCAGCCACAGTCAGTGCCTGAATGGAGTGCCAGTCTAAACTTATCTTTCTGATCCATTCACGTCCCAATAACAGTGGTCCACCATCTTGCAGTATGTACAGATACAATTTCTGTATTTCCTTGCCGTTGTATTCGACAGGCACCCTTATTTTCCCTCTGGGGTATACTTTCTGCCCCGTATATGTCTTCAAGACAATGGATGTGTCTTTCAAGGGTATGTGTGAGAATAGCCGCTCGTATTCTCGTCGATTCATGACGGTCAGGGCTGATCCTGTATCCAATTCCATTTTGACTTGGGACCCTGCTATCGTGAGGGTGACCCAAATGGTTCGGTGATCCTCTTTTGCGATTACGTTGTGTAGTTTGAGACAGCTTAGTCTCTTGTTCCCGGATTCACTATCGCTCTTCTGGTCTTCGGAACTACTGTCCGTCATCTTTTGTACTTTCCTGTACTTTTCCTTAGTGGTCTTTTTGTTGTCGTTAGTCTTCTTCCCGGACCTGCAAACTCGTGCAATGTGTCCCATCTTTCCGCATTGCCTGCATGTTTTGTCCTTGAACCAGCAGTCCTTCTGGTCATGGGTTGTTCTGCCGCAGCGATAACATTTTTCAAATCCCCATGCCATTTCATGGGTGCCGTATTCCTATGGCTTTTGCTGTATTTCCGCAGCTCCCCTTGCTGCTGCTTCGTATGATACTGCCACGCTGAAAGCCTTATCTAGCGTCAGCTCTTTCTCTGAGAGTAACCTCTTCTGGGTTCCTTCACTCAGGAGTCCACAGACAAATTTGTCCCGTAGAGTATCTGCCAGTCCTGCTCCGAACTGGCAGTGCTTTGATAGCTTGCGTAGTTCCGTAAGGTAATCAGCATTGCTCTCATCTTTATGCTGATTTCTCTTGTGGAATTTAAATCTTTCTGCTATCAGCAGCGGTGTAGGATTTAGGTGTTCCTGTACGATATCAACATTTTCGTTAAAACTCTTCTCCATCGGTTTGACTGGAGTGATCAGGTTCCGCAATAGGCCATACGTTCTTGCGCCCATTAAGTTTAGTAGTACCGATGCCTTTTTCTCATCGGCTACTTCATTTGCCTTGCAATATACTTCGACTCTTTCCACATACGTGGTCCAGTCTTCTATTTCATTATCGAAGGCAGTGATATTGCCAGTCTTCGGCATCTTGGAGATCTAAAATGGCGCCTCCCGCACTTTGCCTTCTTCCCCGATTGAACAAAATGGCTCCTCCCATGCTTTGCCTTCTTCCCCGATCTAACAAAATGGCGCCTCCCGCGCTTTTCCTTCTTCCCCGCTGGATTAAGATGGCGCCTCCCGCGCTTTCTGTCTTTTCCGCTGCTGCCAACGCTGTTGCTGGCGTTTTTATGCCTTGATGGCGACGCCCTATGGTCTTCACACGCTTCCCCCCGCGCTGCTGCCAACGCCGATCTCCGTGGTCCCCGTGGCAAACTGCCGCCCCTCGCGGCTTTCTGCGCTTCTAATTTCTTTTTCATTTATTTTAATTACTGTTCCCGTCATCAGAGCAGACCCTATGGGACACTTTCCTCCCTCTTCTCGGGTCTGTACGCTGCCCGGCTTCGTAGCACCGGCCGCGCCCTCTGTGCTCCACCCTCTGTCTCTCTCTCCTCTTCCCGACAACGCTGCTCGGCCCCGTTGAAAAGCCACCCGATCGAGCTCTAGCCCGCCGCAGCACAGGAAGGATCAGTGTACTACCTGCCACCAGCCCGATTAGCTGGAACACCATAGACTGGAGAACCAAGCCCAGGTCTCAACAGCCTCTCCTGCAAATCTTCGAGTTCGATGAATCAGAGGGCGGTTGCCCACGGTCGACGCCCGTTTCTTCTGTTTGTTAGCTTTTTTTCTTTTTGGATTTCTTCTTTCTGGCTTCGACCTCTAATAACTTCGCTTCAGGGATGGATCCCCGTGAGGTGGTGCAGAACTGTAGGTAAGTTCGGATCTGTTCGTCGCCAATGTAATGTCCGTGTGCAATTGAGACACGGACTGCAGAAGTTGGTTATAACAGGTGTTTACTGAATGGAGACAAAACTGGAACTACTATACAAAGTTATTGCACAGGCTTACATACAGGGGTGGTCACTACTGGTACTGCAGTATACAGGGGCTGCAGAATATAGTTCCTTCTTCAAGGTACATACCCTACAATTCCTCCCCTTTTTGCTAAACAGTACATAACATTCGATTAATAATTAAATAACATATTTACAATTACAATTGCTATATACATTAGCTGAATTTAATCAATTATAAATTCAGTCTTTGAGGAGGCTTCCTGATTCTGTCCGGATAACGCCTTTTTGGGGTATCAGGTTCTTCTGGCAAAGTTGATTCGGGATCAACGTCGTTGTTTGGTTCGTCTGCTTCCAATATCACCGATTCTGAGGTAGATGCAATTGGTACTTCGGTTTCATCACCAGGTGTATAGGATCGTGGTGTAGATTTGACATTTTCCAGTGACTCTAGAATCTGGTCAGCATGGCATCTTACAATGCTCTCTCCAACGTCCACGGTATACATTAGAGGTCCTTGCCGTGTGCAGATCGTTCCTGGCTGCCATTTCTCTGTGCGGTAGTCCCGGGCCAAAACTGGTTGACCTATCTTGAAACTCCTGGTTGGCCTTTCATTCATATTCTGAAACTGCCTGTTCTCCACATCTCTTCTGATGTTTGGCTTAACCAAATCCAAGCGGCATCTTAGTCTTCGATTGGAGAAAATCATGGCTGGAGTTTGGTTGGTAACCGCATGTGTCGCATTCCGGTAGGCAAACAAAAAGTTATCCACCTTGTGTTGTAGGGGTATGTCTTCATTACACATTGCCTTGATAGCCTTCTTGAATGTTTGAACAAACCTCTCAGCCAATCCATTGGTGGCTGGATGATATGGGGTGGATGTGTAATGCTTAACACCATTGTTCTTTAAGAACCTCCGGAACTCTTCAGACACAAACTGTGGTCCATTGTCGGAGCAATCTGTTCAGGCAGCCCATTTCTGGCGAATGTGGTTCGTAAGACTGTGATAGCTTTTTCTGTGGTGGTTGAGGACATTTTTATTACCTCTGGCCACTTTGAATGTGCATCCACCGCAATTAAAAACATCGAGTCCATAAATGGACCAGCAAAATCAATGTGTACCCTTTGCCATGGAGATGAGGGCCACTCCCATGGATGTAGAGGGGCTTGTGGTGGGGCGTTTTGGACCTTCTGGCATCCTGTACAGCTCTTGGTCATCTCTTCAATTTCTCTATCGATTCCCGGCCACCACACAAACGCTCTGGCTAAGTTCTTCATTTTTACCCCTCCCAGATGACCCTCATGAAGCTCATTGAGCACTCTATCCTTCAATTTAGGTGGAATTACTACCCTGGATCCACACATCAAGGTTCTTCGGCACACTGACAGCTGTTCTCTTCTCGGCGAGAATGCTGGCAACAGTGGTTCACCATGTGCTGGCCATCCCTTCACCGTTAAATCATAGACCTTGGAGAGTGTCGGGTCATTTCATGTTTCCTTTTCTATGTTTGCATTCGTCACAGGTAGACATTCGACTATGGTCGAGTGGAATATCTCCACAGGATCCACTGCAGGTGCTTCTTCCACCATCGGCAACGGTAGGCGCGACAATCCATCAGCATTCCCATGCTGTTTAGTTCCTTTGTACTCTATGTCATATTGGTGTGCCCCTAGGAAAAGGGACCACCCCTGTAGCCATTGTGCTGTCATTATCGGGACACTTTTCTTAGGGTTGAAAATGGAGACAAGAGGTTGATGATCAGTTAGTAGAGTAAATTTCTGTCCGTGCAGGTAGTGATTGAACTTCTTCACCCCCCACACCAGGCTGAGGGCCTCTCTGTCAATCTGGGCGTAGTTACACTCGGCTGAAGTTAACGAGCGTGACGCAAAAGCTATCGGCCTCTCTGAACCATCAAGGAATTTATGTGACAGTACCACTCCAACGCCGTAGGGAGACGCATCACACGCCAGTCTTATCGGTAGTGATGGATTGTAGTGAGCCAATGCTTCTCTTGAAGTCATCAGGCCTTTACACTTCTGAAAGGCCCGCTTACATTCATCGCTCCATTTCCATGCTACTCCAGTTTGTAGCAGGGCGTTCAGTGGGTGCAGAATTGTGGACAAATTCGGCAAAAACTTATGGTAGTAACTCACCAATCCGAGGAATGGCCTCAGTTGCGACACATTTTCAGGCGCTGGAGCCTTAACTACCGCTTCAATTTTGTCAGGGGACTTATGTAACCCCTGTGTGGAGCCGGAAGATGTAGGAGGGGTTCTAAATGAATTTTTTGCATCTGTTTTCACTATGGAGGAGGACGATGTAGACATAGAAATAGGGCGGGGGGACTGTGATATGCTCGAACATATTAACATCGAGAGGGAGGAGGTATTGGTGGTTTTAGCAGGCCTTAAAATGGATAAATCCCCAGGCCCGGATGAAATGTATCCCAGGCTGCTGTGTGAGGCAAAGGAAGAGATTGCGGGGGCTCTAACACATATATTCAGGACCTCTCTGGCCACAGGGGATGTGCCAGAGGACTGGAGAACCGCTAATGTAGTACCATTATTCAAGAAGGGAAGTAGGGAAAAACCGGGGAACTTCTGAGAGACAAAATTAGTCTCCACTTGGAGAGACAAGGATTAATCAGGGATAGTCAACATGGCTTTGTCAAGGGAAGATCATGTCTGACTAATTTGGTTGAATTTTTTGAGGGGGTGACTAGGTGTGTGGATGAGGGTAACGCAGTGGATGTGGTATACATGGATTTCAGTAAGGCCTTCGATAAAGTCCCGCACAGGAGACTGGTCAAGAAGGTAAGAGCCCATGGAATCCAGGGTGCCTTGGCACATTGGATACAAAACTGGCTTAGTGGCAGAAGGCAGAGGGTGATGGTCGAAGGTTGTTTTTGTGACTGGAAGCCTGTGGCCAGTGGGGTGCCACAGGGATTGGTGCTGGGTCCCTTGCTGTTTGTGGTCTACATTAATGACTTGGATATGAATGTAAAAGGTATGATCAGTAAGTTCGCGGATGATACAAAAATTGGTAGGGTGGTATATAGCGCGGAGGGTAGCCTCAGTCTGCAGGACGATATAGATGGGTTGGTCAGATGGGCGGAACAGTGGCAAATGGAATTTAACCCGGAAAAGTGCGAGGTGATGCACTTTGGGGGGACTAACAAGGCAAGGGAATACACAATGAATGGTAAGACCCTTGGCAAGACGGAGGGGCAGAGGGATCTGGGTGTGCAAGTACACAGATCCCTGAAGGCGGCGGAACAGGTGGATAAGGTGGTAAAAAAGGCATATGGGATACTTGCCTTCATTAGCCGAGGCATAGAATATAAGAGCAAGGAGGTTATGATGGAGCTGTATAAAACACTGGTTAGGCCACAGCTGGAATATTGTGTGCAGTTCTGGTCGCCACACTACAGGAAGGATGTGATCGCTTTGGAGAGGGTGCAGAGGAGATTCACCAGGATGTTACCAGGGCTGGAGCGCTTCAGCTATGAAGAAAGACTGGGCAGATTGGGTTTGTTTTCCTTGGAGCAGAGGAGGCTGAGGGGGGACATGATTGAGGTGTACAAAATTATGAGGGGCATAGATAGGATGGATACTGAGGAGCTTTTTCACTTACTAGAAGGGTCAATAACTAGGGGGCATAGATTCAAGGTAAAGGGCGGGAGGTTTAGAGGGGATTTGAGAAAGAACTTTTTCACCCACAGGGTGGTTGGAGTGTGGAACTCACTGCCTGAAAGGGTTGTGGAGGCAGGAACCCTCACAACATTTAAGAAGCATTTGGATGAGCACTTGAAATGCCATAACATACAAGGCTACGGACCAAATGCTGGAATATGGGATTAGGTTAGACAGGGCTTGATGGCCGGCACGGACACGATGGGCCGAAGGGCCTCTATCTTTGCTGTATAACTCTATGACTCTATGACTCTTCATCAATCACGTGGCCACAATAAGATATTTGTTTCTTAAAAAACTCGCACTTGGGGCGATTGGCTCGTAGCCCATGTTCTCTTAGTCTAGTGAGCACCTGCTCTAGGTTGGCAAGGTGTTCACTGTCATTTTCACCTGTCACTAGGATGTCGTCCAAGTAACACTGAGTCCCCGGAATCCCTTGCAGGACTTGTTCCATCGCACTTTGCCATATAGCCGGAGCTGATGCTACTCCGAATACCAGTCGATTATACTGGTAAAGACCTTTGTGAGTGTTTATCGTGAGATATTTCCTAGAGGATTCTTCAACCTCCATCTGCAAATATGCTTGCGCTAGGTCAATTTTTGTAAAACGTTTCCCTCCAGATAGTGAGGCGAAAATATCTTCTATACTGTACTGTGTGAAGGACTGGGTTCACAGTCACCTTGAAGTCCCCACAGATGCGAACCTTCCTTGGCTCCTCAGACTTATTGTTTAACGTTTTCTTCATGACAGGAACGATGGGTGTCGCCCACTCGCTCCAGCCTACCTTAGATAACACGCCTGCATTCTCCAGATTCTCCAGCTCTGCCTCGACGGCTGGGCGAATTGCATACGGTACCGGTCTTGCTTTGAAAAACTTGGGAATTGCATTCTCTTCTATTTTTATCGAGGCGGTTACGCCTTTAAGAGTTCCCAGTCCTTGTTGAAATACCTCTTTAGCGTTAGCTAAGATTTTTGACAATCATCCAGGTGTGACGTCGTCATCCTTTTCACCAGCCACAGTCAGTGCCTGAATGGAGTGCCAGTCTAAACATATCTTTCTGATCCATTCACGTCCCAATAACGGTGGTCCACCATCTTGCAGTGTGCACAGATACAATTTCTGTATTTCCTTGCCGTTGTATTCGACAGGCACCCTTATTTTCCCTCTGGGGTATACTTTCTGCCCCGTATATGTCTTCAAGACAATGGGTGTGTCTTTCAAGTGTATGTGTGAGAATAGCTGCTCGTAGTCTCATCGATTCATGACGGTCAGGGCTGATCCTGTATACAATTCCATTTTGACTTGGGACCCTGCTATCGTGAGGGTGACCCAAATGGTTCAGTGATCCTCTTTTGCGATTACGTTGTGTAGTTTGAGACAGCTTAGTCTCTTGTTCCCGGATTCACTATCACTCTTCTGGTCTTCGGAACTACTGTCCATCATCTTTTGTACTTTCCTGTACTTTTCCTTAGTAGTCTTTTTGTTGTCGTTAGTCTTCTTCCCGGACCTGCAAACTCATGCAATGTGTCCCATCTTTCCGCATTGCCTGCATGTTTTGTCCTTGAACCAGCAGTCCTTCTGGTCATGGGTTGTTCTGCCGCAGCGATAACATTTTTCAAATCCCCATATCATTTCATGGGTGCCGTATTCCTGTGGCTTTTGCTGTATTTCCGCAGCTCCCCTTGCTGCTGCTTCGTACAATACTGCCACGCTGAAAGCCTTATCTAGCGTCAGCTCTTTCTCTGAGAGTAACCTCTTCTGGGTTCCTTCACTCAGGAGTCCACAGGCAAATTTGTCCCGTAGGGTATCTGCCAGTCCTGCTCCGAACTGGCAGTGCTTTGATAGCTTGCGTAGTTCCGTAAGGTAATCAGCATTGCTCTCATCTTTATGCTGATTTCTCTTGTGGAATTTAAATCTTTCTGCTACCAGCAGCGGTGTAGGATTTAGGTGTTCCTGTAGGACATCAACAATTTCGTTAAAACTCTTCTCCATCGGTTTGACTAGAGTGATCAGGTTCTGCAATAGGCCGTACGTTCTTGCGCCCATTAAGTTTAGTAGTACCGATGCCTTTTTCTCATCGGCTACTTCATTTGCCTTGCAATATACTTCGACTCTTTCCACATACATGGTCCAGTCTTCTATTTCATTATCGAACGCAGTGATATTGCCAGTCTTCGGCATCTTGGAGATCTAAAATGGCGCCTCCCGCACTTTGCCTTCTTCCCCGATTGAACAAAATGGCACCTCCCGTGCTTTGCCTTCTTCCCCGATTGAACAAAATGGCGCCTCCCGCGCTTTTCCTTCTTCCCCGCTGGATTAAGATGGCGCCTCCCGTGCTTTCTGTCTTTTCCGCTGCTGCCAATGCTGTTGCTGGCGTTTTTATGCCTTGATGGCGACGCCCTATGGTCTTCGCGCGCTTCCCTCCGCGCTGCTGCCAACGCCGCTCTCCACGGTCCCCGTGGCAAACTGCAGCTCCTCGCGGCTTTCTGCGCCTCTAATTTCTTTTTCATTTATTTTAATTACTGTTCCCGTCGTCAGAGCAGACCCTATGGGACACTTTCCTCCCTCTTCTCGGGTCTGTACGCTGCCCGGCTTAGTAGCACCGGCCGCGCCCTGTGTGCTCCACCCTCTCTCTCTCTCTCCTCTTCCCGACAACGCTGCTCGGCCCCGTTGAAAAGCCACCCGATCGAGCTCTAGCCCGCCGCAGCCCAGGAAGGATCAGTGTACTACCTGCCACCAGCCCGATTAGTTGGCACACCATAGACTGGAGAACCAAGCCCAGCTCTCGACAGCCTCTCCTGCAAATCTTCGAGTTCGATGAATCAGAGGACGGTTGCCCACGGTCGACGCCCGTTTCTTCTGTTTGTTTGGTTTTTTTTCTTTTTGGATTTCTTCTTTCTGGCTTCGACCTCAAATAACTTCGCTTCAGGGATGGATCCCCGTGAGGTGGTGCAGAACTGAAGGTAAGTTCGGATCTGTTCGTCGCCAATGTAATGTCCGTGTGTAATTGAGACACGGACTGCAGAAGTTGGTTATAACAGGTGTTTACTGAATGGAGACAAAACTGGAACTACTATACAAAGTTATTGCACAGGCTTACATACAGGGGTGGTCACTACTGGTACTGCAGTATACAGGGGCTGCAGAATATAGTTCCTTCTTCAAGGTACATACCCTACAATTCCTCCCCTTTTTGCTAAACAGTACATAACAATCGATTAATAATTAAATAACATATTTACAATTACAGTTGCTATATACATTAGGTGAAGTTAATCAATTATAAATTCAGTCTTTGAGGAGGCTTCCTGATTCTGTCCGGATAACGCCTCTTTGGGGTATCAGGTTCTTCTGGCAAAGTTGATTCGGGATCAACGTCGTTGTTTGGTTCGTCTGCTTCCAATATCACCGATTCTGAGGTAGATGCAATTGGTACTTCGGTTTCATCACCAGGTGTATAGGATCGTGGTGTAGATTTGACGTTTTCCAGTGACTCTAGAATCTGGTCAGCATGGCGTCTTACAATGCTCTCTCCAACGTCCACGGTATACATTAGAGGTCCTTGCCGTGTGCAGATCGTTCCTGGCTGCCATTTCTCTGTGCGGTAGTCCCGGGCTAAAACTGGTTGACCTATCTTGAAACTCCTGGTTGGCCTTTCATTCATATTCTGAAACTGCCTGTTCTCCACATCTCTTCTGATGTTTGGCTTAACCAAATCCAAGCGGCATCTTAGTCTTCGATTGAAGAAAATCATGGCTGGAGTTTGGTTGGTAACCGCATGTGTCGCATTCCGGTAGGCAAACAAAAAGTTATCCACCTTGTGTTGTAGGGGTATGTCTTCATTACACATTGCCTTGATAGCCTTCTTGAATGTTTGAACAAACCTCTCAGGATTTTGGCTCAGAAGATCAGGAAGTAGAATCAGTATGGGTGGAGATAAGGAATAACAAGGGGCAGAGAACACTGGTGGGAGTACTATTTGTTTAACATTTCTGCCATTTCCTTATTCCCCATAATATACTGTTGGACAGAATGTTAATTTCTTGATCCCCGTGAGGTGGTGCAGAACTGAAGGTAAGTTCGGATCTGTTCGTCGCCAATGTAATGTCCGTGTGTAATTGAGACACGGACTGCAGAAGTTGGTTATAACAGGTGTTTACTGAATGGAGACAAAACTGGAACTACTATACAAAGTTATTGCACAGGCTTACATACAGGGGTGGTCACTACTGGTACTGCAGTATACAGGGGCTGCAGAATATAGTTCCTTCTTCAAGGTACATACACTACATTGGGGACATCTGATGGCCTAACGAGCATAAAGGTTTTGTGGAATCATAGTAACAAGAGTGGGTCATTCAGCCCCTCGAACCATTGTCTTTGGCCCCTGCCACAAACTCTGTTTCCTAGCCACCGATTCCATGTCCCTGCCCTGGCCACTCTCTCAGGCTGTTCGCAACCTCGGTGTCCTTGTGATACTTTGTTCCAGGAGTCAGTCACACCCTTTAGGTTAAGTAGTACTTTAGAGTTTGTCAGTGGTCAGGGACAGGAGGGTGCGACTGCGAGTCAGAAAGGTATGGGGACCCGGGATGTAGTGATGGAGGAGCCTCAGCCCTTGACCTTGTCCAACAGGTACTTTTTAATGGATGAGGAAAAGGACTGCAGGGAGGATGGGCAAACTGACCATGGTACTGTGGTACAGGGGGCCATCCAAGTGGGGGGAGAAGGAAGGAATGTGGTAGTGGTAGGGGACTGTATAGTTAGGGGGATAGATACTGTTCTCTGTAGCTGCGAAAGAGAGTCCCGAAGGCTGTGTTGCCTGCCCGGTGCCAGGTTTAAGGATATCTCCTCGCGGCTGGAGAAGAACTTGGAGTGGGAGGGGGAGGATCCAGTGGTCCATGTAGCAACCATCGACATAGGTAGAACTAAGAATGAGGTTCTGCTGAGGGAGTTTGAGGAGCTAGGGACTAAATTAATAAGCAGAATCACAAGGGTAATAATCTCTGGATTACTACCTGAGCCACGTGCAAATTGGCATAGGGTCAAGCAGATCAGCGAGTTAAATGAGTGGCTCAAAGAGTGGTGTGGGAAGAAGGGGTTTCAATTCATGGGGTACTGGGGAAAGAGGGAGCTGTTCTGTCGGGGCGGGCTGCACTTAAATTGGGCTGGGACCAGCATCCTGGCGAATCAAATAACTAGGGCTGTAGATAGTGTTTTAAACTAAAAAGTGGGGAGGAGGGGTCAGGTGAGGGGAAATTTAGAAATCTAAAGAGAAAGGTCAAGGCAATAGAGTAGTGTAGCGATTTGGGTAAAAATAAGCAGAGTGTGACAGGAAGGGACAGAGAGTTTAATGGTAGCAGTGCAGCAGAGAATAACGTCAAAGCAGGGAATAATGGTAAAAAATTTAAATTAAAGGCTCTTTATCTGAATGCATGAAGCATTCGTAACAAGATAGATGAACTAGTGGCACAAATAGAGATAAATGGGTTTGATCTAATAGACATTACAGAGGCATCCTTCTTCTTAGGCAGTCCCTTGGAGCCGAGGATGACTTGCTTCCACATTAAAAATAAGTTCTCAGGTGACTGATGAGTCCAATTCGGGACCTACAGTCTCTGTCACAGGTGGGGCAGATGGTGGTTGAAGGGGCGGGTGGGTGGAGTGCTTGGGTTGACGTGCGCTCCTTGCGTTGCCTATGCTTGGCTTCCGCTTGCTCCCGGCGAAGAGACTCGAGGTGTTCGGTGCCTTCCCGGATGCTTCTCCTCCACTTTGTGTGGCCTTGGGCAGGGATTCCCAGGTGTCATGATACTGAGGCATGGTTGCAAGGTGGCCAAGGTTGGGAACTAAATGTTCCAGGGTACATGACATTTCAAAAAGACAGGCAGAATGGAAAAGGAGGGGGAGTAGCACTGATAATAAAAGACGACATAAGGACAGTAGAGAGACAGGATTTTGGCTCAGAAGATCAGGAAGTAGAATCAGTATGGGTGGAGATAAGGAATAACAAGGGGCAGAGAACACTGGTGGGAGTACTATTTGTTTAACATTTCTGCCATTTCCTTATTCCCCATAATATACTGTTGGACAGAATGTTAATCAAGAAATAGTAGGAGCTTGCAACAAAGGTAATCTTGGGGGGCTTTAACCTTCATATAGACTGGACAAATCAAATTGGCAAAGGTAGTCTGGAGGACGAGTTCATGGAATGCAATTGGGACAGTTTCCTAGAACAATATGTCATGGAACCAACCAGGGAACGGGTTATTTTAGACCTTGTACTGTAATGAGACAGGGTTAATTAGCAATCTCATAGTAAAGGATCCTCTGGGGCAGAGTGATCATAATATGATAGAATTTCACGTTAATTTTGAGAGTGACTTGCCTAAGTCGGAAACTAGAGTCTTAAACTTAAATAAAGCCAATTACATAGGTATGAGGGGCAAGTTGGCTAAGGCAGATTGGAAAAATAGATTAAAAGGAGGTATGGTGGTGGATAAGCAGTGGCTAGCATTTAAAGAAATATTTCATAATTGTCAACAAAAATACATTCCATTGAGAAAAACTCCATGGGAAAAGTGATCCAACCGTGGCTAACTAAAGAAGTTAAGGATAGCATTCGATTGAAAGAAGAAGCTTATAATGTTGCAAAGAATAATAGTAAGCCTGAGGATTGGGAGAGTTTCAGAAACCAGCAAAGGATGACCAAAAAATTGAGAAAAAGGGAAAAAATAGAATGAGAGAAAACTAGCAAGAAATATAAAAGCAGATTGTAATAGTTTCTTCAAGTATGCAAAAAGGAAAAGAGTATCAAAAGTAAACGTTGGTCCCTTAGAGGCGGAGACAGGAGAAATTATTATGGGGAATAAGGAAATGGCAGAAACGTTAAACAAATATTTTGTATCTGTCTTCACAGTAGAAGACACAAAAAGCATACCAAAAATGGTGGGGAACCAAGGGTCTAATGAGGGTGAGGAATTTAACGTAATTAATATAAGTAGAGAAAAAGTACTAGAGAAACTAATGGGACTAAAAACCAACAAATCCCCTGGACCTGATGGCCTACATCCTAGGGTTCTAAAAGTGGTGGCTGAAGAGATAGTGGATCTATTGGTTTTGATCTTCCAAAATTCCCTAGATTCTGGAATGGTCCCAGCGGATTGGAAGGTCGCAAATGTAACACCGCTATTCAAGAAAGGAGGGAGAGAAAGAACAGGGAACTACGGGCCAGTTAGCCTGACATCAGTCGTAGGGAAAATGCTGGAATCCATTGTTAAGGAAGTGGTATCAAGTCAGTTAGAAAATCATAACATGATTAGGCAGAGTCAACATGGTTTTATGAAAGGGAAATCGTGTTTGACAAATTTATTAGAGTTTTTTGAGGATGTAACTAGCAGGGTAGATAAAGGAGCACCAGTGGATATAGTATATTTGAATTTCCAAAAGGCATTCGATAAGGTGCCACATAAAAGGTTATTACACAAGATTAGGGCTCATGGGGTTGGGGATAATATAGTAGCATGTATAGAGGATTGGTTAACGGACAGAAAACAGAGAGTAGGGATAAACGGATCTTATCAGGTTGGCAAGCTGTAACTAGTGAAGTGCCGCAAGGATCAGTGTTGGGACCTCAGCTATTTACAATCTATATTAATGACCTAGATGAAGGGACCGAGTGTAATGTATCCATGTTTGCTGATGATACAAAGCTAGGTGGGACAGTAAGCTGTGAGGAGAACACAAAGAATCTGCAAAGGGATATAGATAGACTGAGTGAGTGGGCAGTAAGGTGGCAGATGGAGTATAATGTAGGGAAATGTGAGGTTATTCACTTTGGTAGGAAGAATAGAAAAACAGAATATTTTTTAAATGGTGAGAAACTTTTAAATGTTGGTGTTCAGAGAGATTTGAGTGTCCTCGTTCAAGCAACTCAGAAAGCTAGCATGCAGGTACAACAAGCAATAAGAAAGGCAAATGGCATGTTGGCCTTTATTGCAAGGGGTTTGGAGTATAAGAGTAAGGAAGTCTTGTTACAATTGTACAGGGCCTTGGTGAGACCACGCCTGGAGTACTGTGCACAGTTTTGGTCTCCTTATCTAAGGAAGGACATACTTGCCTTGGAGGCGGTGCAACGAAGGTTCACTAGATTGATTCCTGGGATGGGAGGGCTGTCCTTTGATGACAGATTGTGTAGAATGGATCTATGCTCCCTGGAGTTTAGAAGAATGAGAGGTGATCTCATTAAAACATATAAGATTCTGAAGGGGATTGACAGGGTAGATGCTGAGAGATTGTTTCCCCTGGCTGGAGTGTCTAGAACTAGGGGCATAGTCTCACGATAAGGGGGTCGGCCATTTAAGACTGAGATGAGGAGGAATTTCTTCACTCAGAGGATTGTGAATCTTTGGAATTCTCTGCCCCAGAGAGCTGTGCATGCTGAGTCTTTGAGTATATTCAAGGCTAAGATAGCTAGATTTTTGGACTCTAGGGGAATCAAGGGATATGGGGAACGGGCGGGAAAGTGGAGTTGTGGTCGATGATCAGACATGATCTTATTGAATGGCAGAGCAGGCTCGAGGGGCCGTATAGCCTACTCCTATTCCTATTTCTTATGTTCTTATGTCCTATTTGACCCCAAGCTGAGATTCTTCTCCATCGCAAAGACCACCTATTTCCACCTCCGTAATATTGCCCATCTCCACCCCTGCCGCTGCTCATCTGCTGCTGAAACCCTAATCCATGCTTTTGTTACCTCCAGATGCGATTATTCCAATGCTCCCCTGGCCAGCCTCCCATCCTCCAACCTCCATAAACTTGAGCTGATCAAAACTCGCTGCCCATATCCTAACTCGCACCAAGTCCCGTTCACCAATCACCCCTGTGCTCGCTGATCTACATTGGCTCCAGGTCCACCAACATCTTGATTTTAAAATTCTCATCCTCATATTCAAATCCCTCCTTGGCCTTGCCCTCCCTCTCTCTGTAACCTCCCCCAGCTCTAAAACCCTCCGAGATATCTGCGTTCCTCCAATTCTGGCGTCTTGTCCATCTCCCCAAATTTCTTCGCCCCGCCATTGGAGGCCATGCCTTCAGCTGCCCAGGCCCTAAGCTGTGGAAATCCTTCCCTAAACCTCTCCATCTCTCTCCTCCTTAAAACCGATCGCTTTAACCTCATTTTTGGTCACCTGTCATAGAAACATAGAAACAGAAGATAGGAGCAGGAGTAGGCCATTCGGCTCCTCGAGCCTGCTCCGTCATTCAATGCGATCATGGTGATCATCCAAATTCAGTACCCTGTCCCTGCTTTCTCCCCATATCCCTTGATCCCTTTAGCCTTGAGAAATATATCCAACTCCTTCTTGAATATATTTAATGAATTGGCCTCTACTGCCTTCTGTGGTAGAGAATTCCACAGGTTCACCACTCTCTGGGTGAAGAAATTCCTCCTCATCTCTGTCCTAAATGGCTTACCCCTTATCCTTAGACTGTGACCCGTGGTTCTGGACTCCCCGACCATCGGGAACATCCTTCCTGCATCTAGCCTGTCTAGTCCTGTCAGAATTTTATAAGTTTCAATGAGATCCCCTCTCATTCTTCTAAACTCCAGCGAGTACAAGCCCAATCAACCCAATCTCTCCTCATACGTCATTCCTGCCATCCCAGGTATCAGCCTGGTGAATCTTCGCTGCACTCCTTCCATGGCAAGAACATCCTTCCTCAGACAAGGCGACCAAAACTGCACACAATACTCAAGATGTGGTCTCACCAAGGCCCTGTACAACTGTAGCAAGACATCCTTGTTCCTGTACTCAAACCCTCTCGCTACGAAGGCCAACATACCATTTGCCTTCTTAACCGCCTGCTGCACCTGGCATGCTTACCTTCAGCGACTGGTGCACAAGGACGCCCAGGTCTCGTTGCACTTCCCCTGCTCCCAATCTATTGCCATTCATATAATAATCTGCCTTCTTGTTTTTGACACCAAAGTGGATAACCTCGCATTTATCCACATTATATTGCATCTGCCATGCTTCTGCCCAATCACCCAACCTGGCCAAATCATCCTGGAGTTTCTTGGCATCCTCCTCACAGCACACACGCCCACCCAGCTTTGTATCGTCTGCAAACTTGGAGATATTACATCTAGTTCCCTCGTCCAGATCATTAATATATATTGTGAATAGCTGGGGTCCAAGGACCGACCCCTGCGGTACCCCACTAGTCACTGCCTGCCACTCGGAAAAAGACCCGTTTATTCCAAATCGTTGCTTTCTGTCTGCCAACCAGTTCTCTATCCAAGTCAATACCTTGCCCCCAATCCCAAGTGCCTTAACTTTACATGCTAATCTCTTATGCGGGACCTTATCGAAAGCCTTTTGAAAGTCCAAACACACCACGTCCACTGGTTCTCCCTTATCTATTTTATCAGTTACATCCTCAAAAAATTCCAGTAGATTAGTCAAGCACGATTTGCCTTTTGTAAATCCATGTTGACTTTGTCCGATCCGGTCACTGTTTTCCAAGTGCTCTGCTATTACATCTTTTATAATGGGCTCTAGCATTTTCCCCACTACCGATGTCAGGCTTACCGGTCTGTAATTCCCCGTTTTCTCTCTACCACCTTTTTTGAACAGTGGGGTAACATTAGCTACCCGCCAATCCATGGGTACTGTTCCAGAGTCTATTGAATTTTGGAAGATGACCAGCAATGCATCCACTATTTCTAGGGCCACTTCCTTAAGTACCCTAGGATGTAGATTATCAGGCCCTGGGGATTTATCGGCCTTCAATCCTGTCAATTTCTCTAACACCATTTCCCTACAACTACTGATTTCTATCAGTTCCTCCCTTTCATTAGACCCTCTGTTCCAAAAATAACCTCTGGGAGGATATTTGTGTCCTCCTTTGTGAAGACAGAACCAAAGTATGTATTTAATTGGTCAGCCATTTCTTTGTTCCCCATTATAAATTCCCCTGATTCTGACTGCAAGGTACCTACGCTTGACTTCACCAATCTTTTTCTCTTCACATATCTATAAAAGCTTTTACAGTCAGTTTTTATGTTCCCTGCAAGCTTACTCTCATACTCTATTTTCCCCCTCTTAATTAATCCCTTTGTCCTCCTTTGTTTAATCCTAAACTGCTCCCAATCCTCAGGTTTACTGCTTTTTCTGGCCAATTTATATGTCCTCTCCTTGGATCTTATGCTATCTCTAATTTCCCTTGTTAGCCACGGTTGAGTCACCTTTTTTGTTTTATTTTTATGCCAAACTGGGATGAACAAATTTTGTAGTTCATCCATGCGATCTTTGAATGTTTGCCATTGCCTATCCACCGTCAACCCTTTGAGTGACATTCTGCAATCAATCCTACCCAACTCACGCCTCATACCATCGTAGTTTCCTTTATTTAAATTCAGGACCCTAGTCTCTAAGTCAACTACTTCACTCTCCATCTTAATGAAGAATTCTATCATATAATGATCGCTCCGACCCAATGTCTCCTAATGTCTCCTTCTTTGTCTTCAGTGTCAATTTTTGCCTGATTTATTTGATACGCATTTCTTGAACAACAGAGGGGCAACTGGCCTGACAGAAAGGCGGGTTGCACTAAAACTACCACAAACCCATGCTTGGGAACATGAAAGCTACAGCTCTCTCTGTAGCAACTGATGTCATTACTCTCGTAGATGAAATAAACATCGTGTGGCTTTACACAGCACTGTACAGGAGTGAGCAGACCACACGCACGCACGCTCACTGTACTTAAGATACTTAGGCCACAGTTCGACACCCTTGTGTGTTATGTAAATTTAAAAAGAAAGGGGGAGAAATTTGTGTTCACCAGCAAAGTTGCCGTGAGTTAACAGCCACTGAAATGGCCTCAACGCTAACGGGGCAAAGTTGGTCTGGGGTTGGAGATTGTTGGCGCAGTGCTTACCTTCCATGCAATGCCGTCCTGGTAGCATTGCTGGAGGCATCCGAGACAAAGTTCCTGTGCAGGTGCAGCATTGCAGCTTCCCACAGCCTCTGGGCAATGAAGAGGCATGAAAATTAAAGGGGCCACGCACACTGAAGCAATACAAATTAAAATTAAGTGAAACAATGCATTTTTCAGCTCTTTCTGCCTTTTAAAAATATTTAACATTAAAATCACGTCTCAAATGTGAATATTCAGCTCGTAAAGCTGAATTCCCTTCCTAACCTCAACACATAGGAAAACTGCCTCAGCACTAACGCAAATGGCTCAGCAAGCCAGGGAAAGGGCACCCAGGGTCTCGCACGCAGCACTCCAGCTTTGTGCAGGGGGTCAACACTGCAAGACAGGCCCTCTACCGACAGGGGCCAGGTGGCCCTCCAGAAAGAAGGATGTGGAACAGCATCACCAAGGCCGTCACTGCCAGCAGTGTTGCCCCCAGCACCTGACAGTGGCGATGTCTGCACCTCTTAAAGGGACACACACATCGTTAGGTAAGTTTGAATGTAAGGTTTTGGACTTAAAATTTTTTTTTTATCGAAGTGGTGTCTTGCTGCAATAGATGTGAAAAGTATTTTAAGTGTGCAGGGAGTGTAGGGAGTACTGCTGGACACTTACAAGGCCTCGGATGCTAAATTAAGGCCTCTAAGAAGACAGAAATTGCAGCAAATGCTCAGCAGGTCAGGCAACATCTGTGAGTTCACGTCTCAGGTCAAGATGCTGCCTGACCAGCTGAGTATTTCCAACATTTTCTGCTGCCATTTCACATCTACAGCAATAACAACAGAAAATGCTGGAAAAACTCAGCAGGTCAAGCAACATCCATGGACAGAAATTTGAGTTGACGTTTCGGGTCGAACCCTTCTTCAAAACTGGAAAGAAAAGATAGATTGGAGGCAGGGCTGCGATCGGACAAAAGAATAAAAGAAACAAAAGAAGTAAAAAAGAGACAATAAAAGGTATTAGAAACTAGACGAGATGGTAATAGGCTGAGATTGGGTGTAAAGTGTACTGGCAGGGCAAGGGATAGCTGCCAGGTGTGAGAGTGAAACAAAAGGAAAGGGGGGGGGGGGAAGGAATGGAAAAATTACAAGAAAAAATGAAATAGGGGCCGAGGTTATGATCTGAAATTGTTGAACTCGATATTGAGTCCGGAAGGCTGCAGAGTGCCAGAGTGAACTACTGCTCTCGCCGCATCCTGAGATCCACGCTCAACGCCATGCGGTGCCACATGAGCACTCTCGACTTCTCTCTTCAGCAATACCGGCGCACTCTATCTCAAAGCTGTCCGGGTCCACAGTTCCATTTCATCCTTCGACTCATCCGACACTTCAACAAAAAACTTTTCTTCTCCCTTTCGGATGTCAAGGATCGCAAGCTTCATCAACTCTTGGACACCAATGCCCCTCCGGAACCTTCTTCCCCTTCACTTTCCTCTGACCCCCCTTCTCCCAATCTCACCCCCTGCCGCGTTTTCACTATCCCCTCTGACCTTCCACTCTCTCACCCTGAACGATCAGTCCTCAGCAAAGGCCTGAGCTTCATCCCCTTACGCCCCCACCTCAATGAATTTCGAGCTCGGCACGATGTTGAGCTCTTTTTCCGCCGCCTTCATCTCCGTGCCCACTTCTCTGGCCAGGAGTCTTCCCCCCGCACAACTGACCCTTTCTCCTGCTTGCAGAATTCCCGTTCTACCTGGACCCCTCCCCCTGGCCTCTTACCCTCTCTAGATCTTTTCATCGCTAACTGCCGCCGTGACATCGGCCGTCTCCATTTCTCTGCTCCCCTCACTCACTCCAACCTACCTCCCTCTGAGCTTGCAGCACTCCATTCTCTTAGATCCAACCCTGACATTGTCATTAAACCCGCTGACAAGGGTGGTGCTGTTGTTGTTTGACGCACTGACCTCTACCTAGCGGAAGCTGAACGCCAACTCTCCGACACCTCCTCCTACCTCCACCTG
This sequence comes from Somniosus microcephalus, assembly GCF_052327205.1. Lineage (NCBI taxonomy): Eukaryota > Metazoa > Chordata > Chondrichthyes > Squaliformes > Somniosidae > Somniosus > Somniosus microcephalus. The sequence continues at coordinate 102,800,083 of NC_140997.1, forward strand.
GACCATGACCCCACTACCGAACATCAAACTACCGTTTCCAAGACTGTCACTGACCTCATCTCCTCTGGAGATCTTCCCCCCGCTGCCACCAACCTCATAGTTCCCCAACCCCGCACAGCCCGCTTCTACCTCATTCCCAAGATCCACAAACAGGACTGCCCTGGTAGACCCATCGTTTCAGCCTGTTCTTGCCCCACAGAACTTATCTCTTCCTATCTTGACTCTATCTTTTCTCCCCTTGTCCAGTCTCTTCCCACCTACATCCGCGACTCTTCGGACGCCCTCCGCCACTTTAACAGTTTCCAGTTTCCTGGCCCCAACCACTTCCTTTTCACCATGGATGTACAATCCCTCTACACCTCCATCCCCCACCCGGATGGCCTGAGGGCGCTCCGCTTCTTCCTTGAACAGAGGCCCGACCAGTCCCCATCCACCACCACCCTCCTCCGCCTGGCTGAACTTGTTCTCACATTGAACAACTTCTCCTTTAACTCCACTCATTTCCTCCAAATCAAAGGTGTTGCCATGGGTACCCACATGGGTCCAAGCTATGCCTGCCTTTTCGTGGGCTATGTGGAACAATCTTCGTTCCAGTCCTACTCGGGTCCCCTCCCTCACCTCTTTTTCTGATACATTGATGACTGTATCGGTGCCGTTTCCTGCTCTCGTCCCGAACTTGACAATTTCATTCACTTTGCCTCCAATTTCCACCCTTCCCTCACCTTCACATGGTCCATCTCTGACTCTTCCCGTCCCTTCCTCGACTTCTCCGTCTCCATCTCTGGGGATAGGTTATCGATCAATATTCACTACAACCCAATGACTCCCACAGCTACCTGGACTGCACTTCCTCCCACCCCGCTTCCTGTAAGGACTCTATTCCATTCTCCCAGTTTCTCCGTCTCCGCCGTATCTGCTCCGACAATGCCACCTTCCACACCAGTGCTTCAGACATGTCCTCCTTTTTCCGTAACCGAGGATTCCCCTCTACCGTGATTGACACTGCCCTCGACCGTGTCAGTTCTATCTCCCGCACTTCTGCCCTCACCCCTGCCCCTCCCTCCCGGAACCACGATAGGGTTCCCCTTGTCCTCACCTTTCACCCCACCAGCCTCCACATTCAACGGATCATCCTCCGGCATTTCCGCTACCTCCAAAGTGATCCCACCACCAAACGTATCTTCCCCTCCCCTCCCCTTTCAGCATTCCGCAGGGACCGCTCCCTCCGAGACACCCTAGTCCACTCCTCTATCACCCCAAACAGCCCTTCCCCTTCGCCTGGCACCTTCCCGTGCAAGCGGAGGAGATGTAACACCTGCCCCTATAGCGCCCCCCTTCCCACTGTCCAGGGCCCCAAACACCCCTACCAGGTGAAACAGCGATTTACTTGTACTTCTCGTAATCTAGTATACTGTATTCGCTGCTCACGATGCGGTCTCCTCTACATTGGGGAGACCAAATGCAGATTGGGTGACCACTTTGTGGAACACCTCCGTTCAGTCCGTAAGGGTGACCCCGAGCTTCCGGTCGCCTGTCATTTTAATTCAACGCTCCATTTCCACTCGGACCTCACCGTCCTTGGCCTCTTGTATTGTTCCATGGAAGCTCAACGTAAACTCGAGGAACAGCACCTCATCTTCCGATTAGGCACTCTGCAGCCTTCCGGACTCAATATCGAGTTCAACAATTTCAGATCATAACCTCGGCCCCTATTTCATTTTTTCTTGTAATTTTTCCACTCCTTTCCCCCCCCCCTTTCCTTTTGTTTCTCTCTCACACCTGGCAGCTATCCCTTGCCCTGCCAATACACTTTACACCCAATCTCAGCCTATTACCATCTCGTCTAGCTTCTAATACCTTTTATTGTCTCTTTTTTACTTCTTTTGTTTCTTTTATTCTTTTGTCCGATCGCAGCCCTGCCTCCGATCTATCTTTTCTTTCCAGTTTTGAAGAAGGGTTCGACCCGAAACGTCAACTCAAATTTCTGTCCACGGATGTTGCCTGACCTGCTGAGTTTTTCCAGCATTTTCTGTTGTTATTTCGGATTTCCAACATCCGCAGTATTTTGCTATCACATCTACAGCATCTGCTCGCAGGGGGAAGAGGAAGACACAAAAGAGGAAGAAGCAGAAGAGGAGGAAGCAGAAGGAAGGGTGCATCCCAGACAGTCCCTTTCTGGGATGGAATCATCCACCTGTGGTCCAGTGACCACAACTCCAATTCCCCTTTCAACATTAGTCCCACACCTTACCTTCCCTCTGTTACTTACCATCACAACATCCTCTTGACCATGATGCTGAAATAAAAGCCACCACAAAGCTAACTTTTCAATCCACCTATATATGTCTATCCATCCAATGTGACATCAAGAAATCAACTAATCACCCATATGCATGCTCTTAGGAACTATTTTATGTCTACCTTTATCTACCCTACTGATGTCATGCAGTGCTACCCCAGTGGCTGCAGCATGGCTGGTGGAAGGAAGCTGACTTTCAGTGGGGGTCACTGCAAATGGACTTGCTGGTTGACCTTGAGGAGCCGGTGGCTGGGAGAGTCAAATCAATCATCTGTTCTTGTCCTTCTTCAATCTCCTCCCCATCTTGTGGGTCACCCTCTGGCTGCACAGGCTGCATTTCTTGGCCACCCACTTGCTGGGCAGGCTGCATTTCTTGGTCACCCACTGGCTGGGCAGGCTGCCTTTCTTGGGTGTGTGAAATGAGGAAGGCACAAGGGTGAAGTTGTGGTGATGGGAGGGCAGGAAAGCAAGAGGTGCATGCCAGAAGGAGGATAACGTGTGAGGATACCAGCATCTTGTATCCTTTCAGCCCTGCCTCTGGCCAAGGGCTCAGCCATGCCCCTGCCAAGAATGGCCTGCACCGTCTCCTCCAAGGGGGTGAGGTGAGGCTAGGAATGGGAGATGTGCCTCCTGATTGATGCGGATTGTTGGTTGAGTGATTGGGGGTGGGGGTTGTGCATTGAGCAGTGTGTGAGGCTAATGGTGCAGTTGGTAGGAGATGGCTTTTGAAGGTGCATTCACTGACCCTGACCAGTGGTCTGAGCTCACGAAGCTTCTTTGGGCACTGGTTAACCTGGCATGCTTAGGACCCAGCGCTAGGGTCGAAGTTCGCGTTTGCATGCCGATTGACATCAGCACGCTGCCATTTTTTCTCAGAAAGGGGCAAAGGGGAACTCAAATATGGCAGCCACCGCAGGACCCGCCACCAGCTGGCAAAAGAGCTGCAGCAGCCATTTTATCACCATTTCATGGCGCTATGGAGTGGTGGTAAGTAGATGAATTTCCAGCCCAAAGTTTTTTTAACAGGCCAACATCAACTCCAATAATGTACACAGGAAAAAGCAATCAGAAGTTTTGTTTTCAGTTGCTTTGGAGAGAGAAACTAACTCCCCCATATAAATCCACAAAAGGAGCCTACTCCCTTGCACAAAGCAGCTTAACCCAAATATTTCTCTCCCTATGGCTAAGAGCCGACACTACAAGAACTCTGAGGCAACCCAAAATCGTTGGAATTCAGATTACTCGGACTTGATAATTCAGTTCAGAACTCATTCCTAAATATATCTAATTGTCTCTCCAACATTATCCCGCTGTAAATTATTAATTAAAGCATTAAATAGCTGACAGAGCTTTATCCATGCGATATATCTCGAGCTATCCCCCATTGTTACAATGTGTGGAAACTATTTTTACCAATTTGGCTTGCAGGAGTCAGCTGTTTGCAGTTGCTGTGAAAATATTCCTTTCAAGCAGCGGTTATAAAAGTGAACAAACTGGTGATTTTGTTGGGCAAAACTGAATTTAGCCTCAAGGTTTCTTATCAATGGAATCACTTCAGGGGCCTATGGACTGCTGCGTTTACTCAGAATGGATGAACTAGTCCAAACGGATCCAGACTGGTCCAATTGAAACTATAATAAGACGAGATGCACAACAGGCCCATCAGTTTCTGAACAAAACAATGACACTTCAGTTGGTGACCCTTCATCAGAATCCTTCCTGAAGTGTTTCCAACAAAAACAGTGTGTGTGTGTACATGTGTGTGTGGGTGTACATGTGTGTGTGTACATGTGTGTGTGTGGGTGTGGGTGTACGTGTGTGTGTGGGTGTGTGCATGTGTACATGTGTGTGAGTGAGTGTGCGCGTGTACTTGTGGGTGTGGGTGTGCGTGTGTGTACATGTGTGTGTGTGAGTGTGCATGTGTACGTGTGGGTGTGGGTATACGTGTGTACATGTGTGTGAGTGAGTGCGCACGTGTACGTGTACATGTGGGTGTGGGTGTGTGTTTACATGTGTGTGTGCGTGTACATGTGTGTGCTAGTGAGTGTGTGTGCATGTGTGTGTACATGTGTGTACATGTGTGTGTGCATGTGTGTGTGTGTGTTATGTGTGTGTGAGTGAGTGTGTGCATGTATGTATGTGCATGTACATGTGTGAGTGAGTGTGCATGTGTACATGTGTGTGTGAGTGAGTGTGCACATGTACGTGTGTGTGTGTACATGTGTGTGAGTGTGCACATGTACGTGTGTATGTGAGTGCATGTGTGAGTGTGCGCATGTACATATGTGTATGAGTGTGTGTGTGTACATGTGTGCATGTACATTTTGGAGTGAGTCTGTGCATGTACATGTGTGTGAGTGAGTGTGCATGTGTACATGTGTGTGTGAGTGAGGGTGTGTGTGTACATATGTGTGTGTGTGCATGTACATGTGTGTGTGAGTAAGTGTGTGCATGTACATGTGTCTGTGAGCGTGTGTGTGTGTGTACATGTGTGTGAGTGAGTGTGTGCATGTACATGTGTGTGTGAGTGTGTGCATGTACATGTGTGTGTGAGTGTACATGTGTGTGAGTGAGCGTGTGCGTGCACATGTGTGTGTGAGTGAGTGTGTGTACATCTGTGTGTGAGCGAGTGTGTGCGTGTACATGTGTGTGAGTGAATGTGTGTGTATACATGTGTGTGTGAGTGAGTGTGTGTGTGTACATGTGTGTGAGCGAGTGTGTGCGTGTACATGTGTGTGTGAGTGAATGTGTGCGTGTCCATGTGTGTGTGAGTGAGTGTGTGTGTGTGTGTACATCTGTGTGTGAGCGAGTGTGTGCATGTACATGTGTGTGTGAGTGAATGTGTGTGTGTACATGTGTGTGAGTGAGTATGTGTGCATGTACATGTGTGTGTGAGTGAGTGTGTGCGTGTACATGTGTGTGTGAGTGAGTGTGTGCGTGTACATGGGTGTGAGTGAGTGTGTGCATGTACATGTGTGTGAGCGAGTGTGTGCGTATACGTGTGTGAGTGTGTGCGTGTACATGTGTGTGAGTGTGTGCATGTACATGTGTGTGTGAATGAGTGTGTGCATGTACATGTGTGTGAGTGAGTGTGTGCGCATACATGTGTGTGAGTGTGTGTGTGTGTGTACATGTGTGTGTGTGTGTGCATGTACATGTGTGTATGCATGTACATGTGTGTGAGTGAGTGGGTGCATGTACATGTGTGTGTGAGTGAGTGTGTGCATGTACATGTGTGTGTGAGTGAGTGTGTGCATGTACATGTGTGTGTGAGTGTGCGTGTGAGCACATATCTGTGTATAAGAACAGAAGAAATGGAGCAGGAGTCGGCCATTTCACTCCTCGAGCCTGCTCCTCCATTCAATAAGATCATGGCTGACCTTCTATCTCAACTCCTCTTTCCCGCCCGATCAGTATAGCTATAGATATGTATGTATGTTCAGATTTCTGCCATTCACTGTATTTACTTTTTAAGTCTGCACATTCATACAAGTCCAGTTGTGCATTCAAATCTGCCCAGGATTGGTTAAAACCCAAAGCACTTTAGGTTGCTCCTGGTAATGTACAAGAAAATGAAATGACTCCGAATGTGCAGCACAGATACGGGCCATTCAGCCCAAGCGGTTCGTGAGCCCCACACCAGCCTAATGGAAAATAGCATTGCCTCATCTTCATCACTGGAAACTATTGTCTGAAGTATTGTGAAGGACGAGAGCGGACACACTGTGGGGCAAGTGAATGCCTGTGAAGATTTTACAAGTTCCGTTCGTTGATAATGCCATAAACAATTGCAAATGTCTCAAGTTGTATTTCACGGGCAATGTGTGCATTTCAATAATTGGGACACATCTTAATAAAATGCAGCCATTTTAAATTACTTGCGGTAAGTATGGTTCATTTTGCTTCAAAAAGGCACCTGTATGTCATGTCCGACTATAAATAAGTTTGTTTTCTCAGTACTGTATTTAACACTGGGGAATCTTAATGAGGGCTCAAAGTCCCGTCATGAAGCTTCTATTTGAAGAATTAATTCCGTGTAATTTTTTTCCAGGTGCAGAGGCTTTTGAAAAATAAAGTAAATCTGTCACAATGCAAAGACATTGAAATGCACAACAGTTTATTAACGTATTCACCTTTCAACGTTAATCTACAATCAGGAAATGCATTTGCTGCCTTGAAGGGATTCAGTGTCACCACAGTTATACCCAGACAATCCAGAGGGCGGGAGGCGTGACGCGCACTCGGTGTAAGAGAAGGGCGATAGATCTGACACGCTCTGACAGAGTGTAGGCCCGCAGCCTGGACCTTGCCCACATAGCACTTCCATTGTGGGTGCACAGAAGGAGCCAGGTGCGACAGTGAGAGTATTCGGGTACCAGAGGCATGAGCTCCAGTGGATCGAATGGCTTTATCTCATGTTAAACGTAAAAGGAAATCCAACAGACGATGGGCAGTACCCATAGGTAGCCACTGTTGTAATGTAGGAAACGCGGCAGCCAATTTGCACACAGCAAGCTCCCACAAACTGCAATGTGATAACGACCAGATAATCTATTTTTAGTGATGTTGGTTGAGGGATAAATATTGGCCCTAGGACACTGGGGAGAACTCCCCTGCTCTTCTTCAAAATAGTGGCCATGGGATCTTTTGCGTCCACCTGAGAGGGCAGATGGGGCCTCAGTTTAACGTCTCATCTGAAAGACAGCACCTCCGACAGTGCAGCACTCCCTCAGTACTGCACTTTGCTCCCTTAAGTCCAAGGGAAGCAGACTTGAACGGATATGGCAGATAACTGGTTTAGCCATTCACCGCCAGATCTGGCTGGACCACATAAAGCATTATCGGGTCCTGCTCTCGTCTGCCAAAATTCGTTTCCCCAGCCCACTGGGCCAAACTTCCTCTAAGGTTCCCCCTGCCCTAGCCCTGAACTCACATCTTTCTCCAGTTTCCCTCCAATCTCCACTCATGACCTCTCCGTGCTCATCTTGTCCATGAGACCCACCCCCTGCTCCCTCGACCCTATTCCCACCAAACAACTGACCACCCAACTTCCTTTTCTGGTTCCCATGTTAGCTGATATTGTTAATGGTTCTCTCTCCTCAGGTACTAGAAACATAGAAACATAGAAGATAGGAGCAGGAGTAGGCCATTCCACCCCTTGAGCCTGTTCCGCCATTTAATGAGATCATGTCTGATCATCCAAATTCAGTACCCTGTCCCTGCTTTCTCCCCATATCCCTTGATCCCTTTAGCCTTAAGAAATATATCTAACTCCTTCTTGAATATAGTTAATAAGTTGGCCTCAACTGCCTTCTGTGGTAGAGAATTCCACAGGTTCACCACTCTCTGGGTGAAGAAATGCCTCCTCATCTCAGTCCTAAATGGCTTACCCCTTATCCTTAGACTGTGACCCCTGGTTCTGAACTCCCCCGCCATCGGGAACATTCTTCCTGCATCTAGTCTGTATAGTCCTGTTAGAATTTTATAAGTTCCAATGAGGTCCCCTCTCATTCTTCTAAACTCTAGCGAATATAAGCCTAATCAACCCAATCTCTCCTCATACGTCATTCCTGCCATCCCAGGTATCAGTCTGGTGAATCTTCGCTGCACTCCCTCCATGGCAAGAACATCCTTCCTCAGATAAGGCGACCAAAACATCACACAATACTCAAGGTGTGGTCTTACCAAGGCCCTGTACAACTGCAGCAAGACATCCTTGCTCCTGTGCTCGAATCCTCTCGCTATGAAGGCCAACATACCATTTGCCTTCTTAACCGCCTGCTGCACCTGCATGCTTACCTTCAGCGACTGGTGCACAAGGACACCCAGGACTTGTTGCGCTTCCCCTTTTCCCAATCTATTGCTGTTGAGATACCGGTCTATAATTCCCCCTTTTCTCTCTACCACCTTTTTTAAATAGTGGGGTTACATTAGCTACCCTCCAATCCATGGGAACTATTCCAGCGTCTATAGAATTTTGGAAGATGACCAGCAATGCATCTACTATTTCTCGGGCCACTTCCTTAATTACCGTAGGATGTAGATTATCAGGCCCTGGGGATTTATCGGCTTTCAATGCTGTCAATTTCCCTAACACCATTTCCTACAAATACTGATTTCATTCAATTCCTCCCTCTCATTACACCCTTTGTTACCCGACATCTCTGGAAGGTTATTTGTGTCCTCCTTTGTGAAGACAGAACCAAAGTATGTATTTAATTGGTAAGCCATTTCTTTGTTCCCCATTATAAATTCCCCTGACTCTGACTGCAAGGGACCTACACTTGACTTCACCAATCATTTTCTCTTCACGTATCTATAGAAGCTCTTACAGTCAGTTTTTATCTTCCCTGCAAGCTTACTCTCATATTCTATCTTCACCCTCTTACTGTCCTCCTCCCTCAAATCTGCCATCATCACCTCTCCTCAAAAACCAACCCATGATCCCTCCGTCCTTGCAAACTATCACCCCATCTCCAGCCTCCCTTGAACATGTTATCGCCTCCCAAATCCGTGCCCATCTTTCCTGCAATTCCATGTTTGAATCCCTCCAATCAGTTTTCCGCCCTTGCCATAGTACTGAAACGGGTCTCATCAAAGTCATAAATGACATCCTTTGTAACTGTGACAGAGGTAAACTATCCCTCCTCGTCCTTCTTGACTTGTCTGCAGCCTTTGACATGGTAGACCACTCCATCCTTCTCCAACACCTCTCCACCATCGTCCAGCTGGGTGGGACTGAACTCGCCTGGTTCCATTCTTATCAATCTAATCATAATCTGCAACGGCTTCCCTTCCCGCTCCCACATAGTTTTACTATGTTAAAGGCGCTATATTAATACAAACTGTTGTTGTTGTTGTTGTTGTTGAGTGTCAGCCTGGATTTTGTGCTCAAGCCTCTAGAATGGGACCTGAACCCACGTCCTTCTGACGCAGAGGTGAAAGTGCTACCCACTGAGCCATGACTGACTCGTAATAGTCTTGTTTTTTGAAAATGAAGGATTTCATCGAAAAAAAACAATTGGAGCTAAGGTTCCTAAATAACCATCGTGCCAGACAGGTAACAGCCAAGGATTCTCTTAGTCAGATCTTTTGAAAGCAGGGATGTCCAATCCAGCCTTGGAAAACAAGCAACATAATTCTGCTTGTACTTACATTTCTTACTTGCTGGTTTATGCTGTTTGAATGCTGTGGGACTAGAGGCTGGAAGGAGCCAGTTTGTCTCAGGCTCCATGGTGCACACAGATATTGCCCAAAATGGTCAAATGAGCAAAGGCCTGATGTAACAACAATCCAAGAGGGTGCCAGCTTTGATTCCTAATCTCAGCCAAGACAGCAATTGGTTTTGGTTCCCATCAAGCTGGGCTCTCCCTCCTGACTGCTATCCAGTGACCCCCTGCGGTGATATGTCGGCATCAGTGGCAGACAGGATCAGGCTCAGCGGTAGTGGGACATGTTCCAACTAGTAGAAGGTCTTCTTCTTCTTAGGCAGTCCCTCGGAACCGAGGATGACTTGCTTCCACATTAAAAATGAGTTCTCAGGTGACTGATGAGTCCAGTGCAGGACCTACAGTCTCTGTCGCAGGTGGGGCAGACAGTGGTTGAAGGGGTGGGTGGGTGGGGTGCTTGGGTTGACATGTGCTCCTTGTACTGCTTGCGTTTGACTTCCGCTTGCTCCCGGCGAAGAGACTCGAGGTGTTTGGCACATTCCCAGATGCTTCTCCTCCACTTTGTGCGATCTTGGGCCAGGGATTCCCAGGTGTCAATGGGGATGTTGCACTTTTTCAAGGAGGCTTTGAGGGTGTCCTTGAAGCATTTCCTCTGCCCACCTGGGGCTCTCTTGCTGCGTCGGAGCTCCGAGTAGAGCGCTTGTTTTGGGAGTCTCGTATCAGGCATGCGGACGATGTGACCCATCCATCGGAGCTGAACGAGCGTGGTCAAAGCTTCGATGCTGGGGATGTTGGCCTGAGCGAGAACACTGACATTGGTGCGCCTATCCTGCCAATGGATTTGCAGGATCTTGCAGAGGCAGCGTTGGTGGTACCTCTCCAGTGCTTTGAGGTGCCTGCTGTACATGGTCCATGTCTCTGAGTCATACAGCAGGGCAGGTATCACTGCTGCTCTGTAGACCATGAGCTTAGTGCTGGGTTTGAGGTCCTGGTCTTCAAACACTCTCTTCCTCAGGTGACCGAAGGCTGCACTGGCACACTGAAGGCGGTGTTGGACTTCATCATCAACGTCTGCCCTTGTTGACAGTAGGCTCCCGAAGTATGGAAAGTGATCCATATTGTCCAAGGTAAACTTAAGACTGATATCAGGAAGAGTTACCAGCACCTGGGACAGAACTTCCAGATAAAGTGGTGGACATGCAAACCCTGGAATCATTCAACACATCGATGCTGCAATGGGTCTTTGTGGATAGATGAATAAGATGGGCCAAAATAGCCTTCTTGAGCAGTAATTATCACGATCTTGTGAACACAATGCACCTTTAATACAAATCTTTCTTTCAATAAACCTTTGGAATGCGTTGTATAACATTTGGAGATCCCGTCAATGGTCGAGTGGAATGATGAAGTTTTATATTTTGCATTTATTTATTTTCGATTCAACTTTCAATTCTTTTTTTAAACATTTTTTTGTGAATTTTGTGCCCGTGAGCTGAGGGATTGCTGGGGGAAAGAGATACTTTGTTTTTCCTGAGCAGCTATTTGTTAAGGCAAGCTCCAAAATAACGCTGGTGAAGGATCTCCATCCGACAGAATGGGGTTCACATTCCACATCATGGTTTGGGCCCCAGTTTCCTGATGCAAGGCTTAAACCCAACCAACCTTTTAACACAAATGCGGTGGTATTCCGGTAAGTCCTTGCTTTGTCTTATAATCACTTATATACAGATCTAAAGAATACGACGGTTAAAATGTTACAGAATACCCCGGAGAAATTGAAAGATTTGCTCCATTAATTCCCTACACATTCCTCCAGATTCAGCCGAAAGAATTTTCCCTGTTAAGTAAATAAGAGATTTCTACAAACGCGGCTGGCACAGACCGAAACTCCTTTCATTTCTTAAAAAAAGGAGCTTTGCCGAAGTCTTAAAATGAAGAAAAAGGTTATTTCAGGTACAAAATGAAGTTGTGTAAAGTTCCGCACATGGGGGAATTTGTGTAATCGGAAACACAAAAAGAAACGTTTCTGGGAATTTCTGAAGAGGCATCTAAAGACTTAACCTGAAAAGCACTTGAGACATCAAACACGGCTAAATTTGTGTTGCAGCCTAGAGGAACACACACATTGAAAAGGGAAGATCACTTTACAGTTTAAGCAACAGCAACACTTTCACACACAGGCAGCCAAGGATCAAACACATCTTCAAGCCCAATGCAATCCAATACCTATTGGCTACTTCAGTTATTGCGTCAGGAGGACTCATTTGAATGCAATTGAAACGTGACTCAGTGCCGCTGTTTAAACAGCCAGGAATGTCCTTCAAACAATACCAAATAAAACAATTCCACACCTTTCATGTTGGAGCTTTAGATAGTATTAGTTAGAGGTCTAATACTACGAGTTTGTCGTATGAAAAGCTGTTTGGTCTCGCTTCTGTTTTTAAATTGTATTCAGGGTTGTGAAACATAACAATAGTGCTCGAATTAAGTTAGCATGTCAAATAAAAGGTGCGTTTATATAGCGCCTTTCATGACCAGTGTATTGTGCCTTACAGACCGCAGAGATCGCAGCCTCGATCCTTGGTTCAGCTACTCACGGCCAAAGCGGTACAATCTCCCCAATGTCCACAGGTGCAAGAAGCAAATATATGAGCAAGGGTTGGCCTTACCGATTGCTCCCTCCTGGAAAATGCTCTTGTGGGGAGAGTGGGCATGATTGAGCTCTGCTGTGATGCTCTCACTGTTCAGGCTGATGAGAATGGCTTGTTAGGTGAAATTAAGAAAAATAACTCCCAGTTATACAGTATCTTTCACAACCTCAAGGCGCTTTACAACCAATGAAGTACTTTTTGAAGTGTGGTCACTGTTGTAATGTAGGAAATGCAGCAGCCAATTTGTGCACAAACAGCAGTGGTCAGATAATCTGTTTTAGTGATGTTGATTAAGGGATAAATATTGACTCAGGACACCGGGGATAACTTCCCTGACTCTTGTTCGAAATAGTGCCATGGGATCTTTTACGTCCACCTGAGAGGGCAGACAGGGCCTCCATTTAACGTTTCATCCAAAAGACAGCACCTCCAGCAGTGCAGCACTCCACTGGAGTGTCAGCCTAAATTTTTGAACTCACGTCTCTGGAGTGGGACTTGAATCAACAACCTTTAAAACTCAGAGGTAAGGGTGCTACCCACTGAGCCACAGCTGACACCAGTACAAGATGGCTCCAGTATCCACAGGCCTGTACTCCAGCATGAAGAAGAGGAGGAACAAGCAGAGAAAATAAAGGAGTGAGGATGGGGAGACAAGTTACCAAGATTGTAGCGCCTTGACTGCATCACTTTTGTCGCAAGATGGAAGCTGAGCAACTGTAAGCCTCGATTTATAGTGTATGAGTCAACAACAACAACTTATATTTCTATAGTGCCTTTAACATAGTAAAACCTCCCAGGGTGCTTCACAGGAATGATTATCAGACAAATTTTGACACCGAGCCACATAAGGAGATATTAGGGCAGGTGATCAAAAGCTTGGTCAAAGAGAGCATCTTCAAGGAGGGGAGAGAGGTGGAGAGGCACAGAGGTTTAGGAAGGGAATTCCAAAGCTTAGGGCCCAGGCAGCCGAAGGCACAGCCGCCAATGGTGGAGCGATGAAAATCAGGGATGCGCAAGAGGCCAGAATTGGAGGAGTGCAGAGGGTTGTAGGGCTGGAGAAGTGCAGAGATCTCGGAGGGTTGTAGGGCTGGAGGAGTGCAGAGATCTCGGAGGGTTGAGGAGCACAGAGATCTCGGAGGGTTGTAGGTTTGAGGGGTGCAGAGATCTCAGAGGGCTGTAGGGCTGGAGGAGTGCAGAGATCTCGGAGGGTTGTAGGTTTGAGGAGTGCAGATATCTCAGAGGGTTGTAGGGCTGGAGAAGTGCAGAGATCTCGGAGGGTTGTAGGGCTGGAGGAGTGCAGAGATCTCGGAGGGTTGTAGGGCTGGAGGAGTGCAGAGATCTCGGAGGGCTGTAGGGTTGAGGAGTGCAGAGATCTCAGAGGGTTGAGGAGCACAGAGATCTCGGAGGGTTGTAGGTTTGAGGAGTGCAGAGATCTCAGAGGGTTGAGGAGCACAGAGATCTCGGAGGGTTGTAGGTTTGAGGGGTGCAGAGATCTCAGAGGGCTGTAGGGCTGGAGGAGTGCAGAGATCTCGGAGGGTTGTAGTTTTGAGGAGTGCAGATATCTCAGAAGGTTGTAGGGCTGGAGGAGTGCAGAGATCTCAGAGGGTTGTAGGGCTGGAGGAGTGCAGAGATCTCGGAGGGTTGTAGGGCTGGAGGAGTGCAGAGAACCTCGGAGGGTTGTAGGGCTGGAGGAGTGCAGAGATCTCAGAGGGTTGCCGGGCTGGAGGAGTGCAGAGACCTCGGAGGGTTGTAGGGCTGGAGGAGTGCAGAGATCTGGGAAGGTTGTAGGGTTGAGGAGTGCAGAGATCTCGGAGGGTTGTAGGGTTGAGGAACGCAGAGATCTCGGAGGGTTGTAAGGTTGAGGAGTGCTGAGATCTTGGAGGGTTGTAAGGCTGGAGGAGTGCAGAGATCTTTGAGGGTTGTAGGGTTGAGGACTGCAGAGATCGCAGAGGGTTGTAGGGTTGAGGAGTGCAGATACATCGGAGGGTTGTAGGGTTGAGGAGTGCAGAGATCCCGGAGGGTTGTAAGGCTGGAGGAGTGCAGAGATCGCGGAGGGTTGTAGGGTTGAGGAGTGCAGATACATCGGAGGGTTGTAGGGTTGAGGAGTGCAGAGATCCCGGAGGGTTGTAAGGCTGGAGGAGTGCAGAGATCTCGGAGGGTTGTAAGGCTGGAGGAGTGCAGAGATCTCGGAGGGTTGTAGGGTTGAGGAGTGCAGTGATCGCGGAGGGTTGTAGGGTTGAGGAGTGCAGAGACCTCGGAGGGTTGTAGGGTTGTGGAACGCAGAGATCTCGGAGGGTTGTAAGGTTGAGGAGTGCTGAGATCTCGGAGGGTTGTAAGGCTGGAGGAGTGCAGAGATCGCGGAAGGTTGTAGGTTTGAGGAGTGCAGAGATCTTGGAGGGTTGTAGGGTTGAGGAGTGCAGAGATCGCGGAGGGTTGTAGGGTGGAGGAGTGCAGATACATCGGAGGGTTGTAGGGTTGAGGAGTGCAGAGATCCCGGAGGGTTGTAAGGCTGGAGGAGTGCAGAGATCGCGGAGGGTTGTAGGGTGGAGGAGTGCAGATACATCGGAGGGTTGTAGGGTTGAGGAGTGCAGAGATCCCGGAGAGTTGTAAGGCTGGAGGAGTGCAGAGATCCCGGAGGGTTGTAAGGCTGGAGGAGTGCAGAGATCGCGGAGGGTTGTAGGGTTGAGGAGTGCAGATACATCGGAGGGTTGTAAGGCTGGAGGAGTGCAGAGATCTCGGAGGGTTGTAGGGTTGAGGAGTGCAGAGATCCCGGAGGGTTGTAAGGTTGGAGGAGTGCAGAGATCCCGGAGGGTTGTAAGGCTGGAGGAGTGCAGAGATCTCGGAGGGTTGTAAGGCTGGAGGAGTGCAGAGATCTCGGAGGGTTGTAAGGCTGGAGGAGTGCAGAGATCTTGGAGGGTTGTAAGGTTGGAGGAGTGCAGAGATCTCGGAGGGTTGTAAGGCTGGAGGAGTGCAGAGATCTCGGAGGGTTGTAAGGCTGGAGGAGTGCAGAGATCCGGGAGGGCTGTAAGGCTGGAGGAGTGCAGAGATCTCGGAGGGTTGTAAGGCTGGAGGAGTGCAGAGATCTCGGAGGGTTGTAAGGCTGGAGGAGTGCAGAGATCCCGGAGGGTTGTAAGGCTGGAGGAGTGCAGAGATCTCGGAGGGTTGTAAGGCTGGAGGAGTGCAGAGATCGCGGAGGGTTGTAAGGCTGGAGGAGTGCAGAGATCTCGGAGGGTTGTAAGGCTGGAGGAGTGCAGAGATCTCGGAGGGTTGTAAGGCTGGAGGAGTGCAGAGATCCCGGAGGGTTGTAAGGCTGGAGGAGTGCAGAGATCCCGGAGGGTTGTAAGGCTGGAGGAGTGCAGATATCCCGGAGGGTTGTAAGGCTGGAGGAGTGCAGATATCCCGGAGGGTTGTAAGGCTGGAGGAGTGCAGAGATCTCGGAGGGTTGTAAGGCTGGAGGAGTGCAGAGATCTCAGAGGGTTGTAGGGCTGGAGGAGTGCAGAGATCTCGGAGGGTTGTAGGGTTGAGGAGCGCAGATATCGCGGAAGGTTGTAGGACTGTATTTTTAACCACTGAAGAAACAAGGAAGAATTTTCAAAACTGCGGTCAGCACATAGCAGTAACAAACCACAACGCCCGAGTTAGATTGTTTTATCTAACTCCAAGTGACTTGCGGGCTGTGCTGAAATCTTTGCACTCAATAGACTGAGTTCATTGGCTGGTCTGGCATTCTGATTCCTCTCTCACCGTTTAATTTCCACAATGCAGTCAGTAATACCAGACAACAGTGCGGCGTTGGGCAGTGGTAGTTTAGAAATTCCTAACCTTGAAATGACTTCCTCCGAAAGAGCTTTATCATTGGAACGTTTTGTGTAGCTGGAATGCAATGAAATCTTTGTTAAGATGTAGACTAAAGGCTAATGAACCAGTCTGAAAGGAATTTATACTTCTGCCCTCAAGAAAAACAGGGATAGCCTTTTCCCTTTAGCATGTCACTCAGCCCTCTCTCAAACCCTAATGCGTTAAGTGGTGATGGATACTTTATTCTATAGCAATGAATTGCATTTTGACTCCTGAGGGCAAAAGGCACTGTTCACACTTGGGTCATCGTTTGAAATCAGCGGCCGTGAATAATTGTGCTTATTTTTTTTTACGTTTATCATTATATCATTGCAAACCAATCGGAAGCAATATGTACACCACAATGTGTGATCAGACTATTGTGATGTGCATGGTATTCACATGCACACTCATTCGGGCCATTCATAAAAGATGCAACAGACAGGAGTGTCCCACAATAAGTATAACCGGGGGGGGGGATGGCAGGGACATTGGAAGAATGAGGAAAGAGGAAACCTTTCAAGAGCAAATGGAAACCCTGTTGATGTTTTTATAAAACTATGCTGGGACATATGGAAGTGTCGATGTGCGATTCATTTTGAGTCAATTCATCAACAAAGGTACAGCTCTCAAATAAACAAATACATTTAAAAAACTAAATGAACACGAAACCCAAGCCTGGTGCGGATCACCCCACATATTTTCTACCATAGAGAACCTTTTTTCCCTTTTTGGCTTTGATTTTGTGAAGAATGTCAAGGATCACCCGAAGGTGAGTTGCGGTTTAGTGCGGCCATTATCCCTTTAAACATTCTCCTTTTCACTGGAGAAGCTGGTGATGTATCGCCAACATCGCCTTCTCTGATTCCGAGGCCAGGGTCTCTTAAAATCTAATTCCCCCCAACTACAAGTTTGCTCTGAAATCATCCTTTGATTGTCTAACCTTTCTCTCACTGGCCGCCAGTCTCCCAGCCGCTCACTATAATCGGTTTTATAGCAATCTCGCACCTGATGCTCGTCGACTGAAGGGGCAGTCCTCTTTCTAACCCTTCTATACCAGGAGGCTATTGTTAATGAAGAGAAGCGTGTGTGTGTGTGTGTGTGCGTGTGGCATCACAGGTACAATATTACAAGAAATCTACATGTTTTAGCATAACAACATGTAGTTAACAGGAACTGTCTTTCAGCCCGGACTGAGAAGATGGTTGAAAGCTTCAAATGTCAGCAGGAGAAGGAGTTTGGGAAGTTTTGACCCAGCGCCAAGGGGTATGATTTCACAGTACAGTTTCCCATAGCTCGGCACTAGACTGGCACTCGGACAGAAGGACCACAGGCATGGCTTCTGTGGGGGAATGTAAATGCTGTCATGGTACAGTAGTGGATGCTCTTCAAAGGTTCGAGATAAGGGACATTGTTGGAGCCATAGCCTTGGATTCACCCATGCTTGAAGCTGGCTGGACGTAAAAGGTGGGGAAATGTCCCAGCGTTTGACATCCCTCGGTTTAATGTGGATTAGACCCCCGCTAATAATAATTATTTTAAAAAGCCACTTACAGCAATATCAGTTTCAGAAAGTAAAGAATTTTAAACAAAGTGGAGGGAAACTAGCAACTGCATCCAGCAAGCACAACTAGACATCTGTTGTTATAAAGTAGATTAATTAAACGCTTTCCAAAAATCTAAAATAACTTCAATTATCTCATTGCCAGGACCGGGAATGATAAGCTACTTCCCTTCAACAGCACCTTGTATTAGCAAGGGATTCTTGCCATTGCGTTATTCATGAACCTCCAAGTCGGTATTGTGTTGAAGGGTCCATGTGAACAATCTGGAATTTCTTCCTCGCTAAGCCTTGTGCTCTTGCATACCGGAGACAGACATATCATATGGTCAGGGGGCTCACCTTGTGCCAGGAAAGTGACTATGAGGGGTTTTGATAGAGTAAATAGGGAGAAACTGTTTCCACTGGCAGGGGGGTCGGTAACCAGAGGACACAGATTGAAGGTAATTGGTAAAAGAACCAGAGGGGAGATGAGGAGAATTTTTTTTACACAGCGAGTTGTTATGATCTGGAATGCACTGCCTGAAAGGGCGGTGGAAGCAGATTCAATAATAACTTTCAAAAGAGAATTGGATAAATACTTGAAGGGAAACTATTTACAGGGCTATGAGGAAAGAGCAGAGGGAGTGGGATTAATTGGAGAGCTCTTTCAAAGAGCAGGCACAGGCACGATGGGCCGAATGGCCTCCTCCTGTGCTGTAAGATTCGATGATACTATGCAAAGTTGTCACTACTTTTCACAATTGAGCAATGAAATAGTGGAGTCTGGAGGTAACAAAGGCCTGGATGAGGATTTCAGCAGTGAATGAGCTGCAGGGGCAGAGACAGGCAATGTTACGGAGGTGGAAGTCGACGGTCTTGGTGATGGAGAGGATATGGGGGTCGGAAGCTCAGCTCAGGATCAAACAGGACACCGAGGTTGTGAACAATCTGGTTCAGCCTCAGACAGTAAGTATACAAGGTACATACCAGCTAGATATAACTACCCAATGGGTGGACTTGACCATGAATAATGCCTGGCAAACAAATATATATTGAAGTATATCGATGGGTATGAACAGAAATAAATACACACTTTAAAGGTCAGAACCTGGAAAAAGTGAGGTGGGCTTAAGCCAAATATGGTGTTGTGATATCATAGACAGGGCATCTTTGCAAAGCAGTGAATAAAATCATTGGTTTTGTCATTGTTGTTGTGGTTGCCTTGGCAACGTTTATGGTTTCAGACAGGATTTTCTTTCGGAGATAGATGAACAGGAAACAGCTGAGGTCCATATAAGGAATGGAATTAGTGCTGTAAATATTGTTTGTGAGTGGTGTTATCTCGTGACCCGACTGATGCTGCCCTGGTTTAAAGGGCAATATACAATGAGAAATATTAATATCTGTAATCTTCTGATGGATACTCTTCCACTTTTTAGTTTACTGTGGGTGCATGATGCTGTTTTGCTACTGAATTCTTGTGGTGCGGTGTCCCCCTGCCAATTCGATGGCAAAAGTGTAAAGTGAAAGAAGAAAATACACATCAGGGCACTGTTAGCAACCATGTAGAAGAGGTGACCATGCACTGGCTGAGTAAGGAAGAGCCAGCATTTATATGGCACCTTATGGCATCTCTCAGGACACAACAAAGCAGTTTGCATTGAAGAAGCCATTTTGAAGAGCAGTCACTGTTATTGTCTAGATGATCTCGGCAGGTATTACGTACACGGCTCGCACCCGCAAACAGCAATGAGATGAATAAATGTTGGCCAGGACACTGGGAGTACTCCCTGCTCTTCTTCGAATAATGCCATGGGATCTTTAACATCTACCCTCACAGTTCAGTTCAACATGTCAGCCAAAGGATGGAACTTCCCACAGTGCCGCACACTCTCTCTGTACTGCACCCAAGTGTCAGCTCATGTTGTGGCGTGAGGCAAGCTGACATTTCTCTGCACTAGCTACAATGTGAGAGCAGCCAGTTCAAAACTCTATCAAGTAGGTTTTTAAAAGTTAAAACAAGTGCACCACAGTTTAATGACTGTCTCACCAGCTCTGTTCAATTATTAAAATCTCTCTGGCAATCAGAGACTGTTTAGCATCATTCCAACGCTCTCCTGGCCGGCCTCCCATCTTCCACCCTCTATGAACTTGAGCTCATCCAAAACTCTGCTGCCTGTATCCTAACTCACAGCAAGTCCTGTTCACCCATCATTCCTGTGCTCGCTGACTTACCTTGGTTCTCATCCTCGGGTTCAAATCTCTCCATGGCCTCACCCCTCCCTGTCTGTGTAAGCTCCCTGATTTCAATGATCCTCTGTGAGGCATGACTCCATTTTGCTTGAATGATCCTTTTGAAGATGTGCCCACTTAATGGTACCTAGATGATGGAATCAAACGACAAAGATTGTTTTGGAAGAGGCTTGCGGTGTCTACATATTGATAACTAATGACCAGCCGTACTTAACCAGATCAACGGCAATGGTGTAATCTTCTAAATGCTCCTTTGACTGGGCAGATACATCCGTTGTTGGTCAAGTTACTTTAATCAGTGCATCTCTAGCCACAGCAGAGCAGGCAGGAAATAATGGGAGAGGCAGGTGACTGACAAAGCTTCATCTATAAATTCTCTTGGCACAGTGTAGTGATCAATTATGGTTTGGCTGCAATGCATTTCTCTTCTAATCTGGCATAATAACTAGTGTAATCAGAGGTAATTTAATGCCACTTCTAGAGACGCTCTCCTAGCGTGTGTTGAACAAATTTATGTTTGTTTCACTGGTTATAATGAAATTACTGTTTTGGGATAATAAGTGAGTCAGCAGTGCTGGCTTGACTGTTAATAAGTCCGCTGACAGGCGAGCTTCGTGGATTATAGATGATCATAACAGTGGGATTTCCATAATTCAGCAAACTGGTCTCAATGAATAATTGCTGGAGTTCTGTTTCACAGAGTTGCTTTGTGAGGACTGTTGCTCTGAGTTTGGGCTCTAATGCTGCAAGCTGCTGTCATGTAACCCTGGAGTTATTGCCTAGTGAGGAGTAGCGCAACTGTTTTGAGTTTCTGTTTGGTTTGTAGTTGTACTTAAAGTGGAGAGAACAGTTGGGCTGAAGGAGCCAAGAAAGAGCCCAGAGAGCTGATTGAATTGGTTGGTAGTGGATGTGTATTTAGAAATTCCAGATGGTGTCTGTAAGCCACAAACACTTTGACCTTGCTTTTGTAAGCTCCTGAAATGGGACATTGCTGTCATTGAAGAGAGATGGGGAAGATCAGAGAACCCTTTACCCCTTCTGAGGGCAGTCCCAAAGGAGTATGTCCCACCTCAAGTAGACATCCACCAGAAATGAAACAAGTCAACAATCGGGACAGGTACTCTTTTATCTTCCTTCATTATCTTCAAGCTCCCCTGTTGAGCTGTTTGCGCCTCACTTCATAGGCTTGAGCACAAAATCTAGGCTGACACTCCCAGTGTAGTACTGAGGGAGCATTGCACTGTCGGAGGTACCGTCTTTTGGATGAGACTTTAAACCGAGGCCCGGTCTGCCCTCTCAGGTGGATGTAAAAGATCCCGTGGCACTCTTGGAAGAAGAGTGGGAAGTCCTGGCCAATATTTATCCCTCAACCAATCTCACTAAACAAATTATTTGGTCATTATCACATTGCTGTTTGTGGGAGATTGCTGTGAGCAGATTGGCTGCCGCATTTCCCTACAATACAACAGTACAAAAGTATTAAATTGGCTGTAAAGCACTTTGGGACATCCTGAGGCTGTTAAAGGCGCTATATAAATGCAAGTAAATTGAGATGAATGCACTATATTTTGCCTGAAAGTTTTCAATGCTGACAAAATTTAAAAGGAATGGTCCGCCCATCATTCTTAACCTTGAGTTTTAACTTCACCCCCCTCATATTTTGCCTAGAACATAAAATGTTACATGACATAACATGACAAATTGGGATTAGATGGGAAAGTGGCGTTGAGGTCGAAGATCAGCCATGATCTCATTAAATGGCGGAGCAGGCCCGAGGGGCCGTGTGGCCCACTCCTGCTCCTATTTCTTATTTTCTTATAATCAAGTTTTTCTCAGGTGGCATTATGACTGGGAGCAGTGGGCTCTGACCCCTCACTTAATCTGTTGCTAGAATTAGATCTTCATAATGGAACAGAAGGAGAGAATTTTCTAATCAGTCTCTTACCAGCAGTTCAACATAGCTGAGTGCGGCCACTGAAAGTCTCCAGTGAGTGTAAGGGAATGTCCCTTAATAAGATTGAGAAATTAAAGGACAATTCAGGAGAATGAACTTGCCCTTTAAGATTCTGATTTGTAAATACAATTTTGGAAAGAGAAGGGAAACATCCCTTCCTGAGCCTGCGCTGACGCAGGGCCACGCACATTTGGCATGAGTTGCTACCAAAAGGAATCAAGGCTATTTTAATCCTGGCATGAACACAGCACTAAAACCCCAGCTCCATTAGATGTGAAAATGGCTTGAGCTGGACGTGTCACTGTGCCAGGGGAGGAATGGTTGCTGTGTGGCATCAGGTAAGATCGACAACAAGAACATAAGCCAAAGAATCATTTCATAAAATAGTTGAATGGGACATGAGGAGTTCCCAACTTTGCCTGATTCAAGTCAGTAATCCCTGCTGTCACACCCCGTGGCATTGCAGCTAAAATCACCCGAGCTCTTTGTCGCAGACTCCCATTTTTGAACCAGGATCAAAATACACTTTGCTCGACTGCAGGCAATGCTACTGTTGAGGTTGGCACCGGATTCGACCCGTGTTTATTGTTCCCATAAGCAGCAATTGCCAACGCTGGATGCAGCAGCCTGATCACAATACCTTACTGACCCAGCACTGCAGTGCCCAACCATTTGTCTCCCAAATCTATGATGACAGGTTTATATTTTCATCACATACCAACACTGACCCGTTGGCAGTGTGCGCCGTACGTTCAGCCAGTTCTCAGACAGGTTGTATTACTTAATTATTATTCTTTCTCAGGATGTGGGCATCGCTGGCATTTACTGCCCGTTCCTAGTCACCACAACCGAGTGGCTTGCTAGGCCACTTCAAAGTGCAGTTAAGAGTCAACTAAGTTGGTGTGGGACTGGAGTCACGTCAAGGCCAGGCCAGATAAGGACAGCAGGTTTCCTTCCCTAAAAAAGGACAGTAGTGAACCAGCTGAGTTTTCACAGCAATCCTACTTCATAGATACTTTGACTGCTTATTGAAACTGAATTCAAATTCTCAAACTACCACTGGGATGATTTGAACTCACATCATATCACTAGATTGATTAATCCAGTGACATGACCACTACACTATCGGGGCGAGCAGAGTCACTGGTTGCTTTGTGAAGGTTATATGTGCCCTTCAGGCACTGCATTGCCTCCTACTGGCAGATCTGAGATACAACAGTGTTAGCGAAGGAGACAACAGTTTGTGCTGGCCGATGGCCAAGGTGCAGCTTCATGACAGCAAAGGTCAAAGGGCAGGAAAGAATCGCGCGTCTTTCTTCAAACAAACATAAGGATTAAAAATGCACTCATCATTAAAGGTCACACGCCAAGGAAGAGCAACGGACGGCTTTGGCATTCACAGCCACACAGAGTCCGTGACCTACTGGTCCTACCTTCCTGACTGGAGCAATGATGAATGTAGCTAAATGGCTTTGATAGGAGGAGCACACAAAGAGAAAGACAGTGCGGGAAAAAAAGAAGTAAATAGTGGTTAAGAAAAATGTTCTGGTGAGAGCGAAGCTGCATGTCCTTTTCTTGTCTGGATGCCACGTGAGGTAACGTTTGTTAAGAACCCACAATAGCCCAGATCCGAGTGTTGAGTCGATTGACACAGTACATGAATAAACAGAACGTCAGATGATGCCGTGAGTGATGTGCAGCACCTAACTTAGCCCAGGAGCTGGCTGCTTACATTTACAACAAGTGACTGTGTGCGAGTGTCACTCAGCCAACACCTGTGGTTCCCCATTCAGGTAATGTAAATAGTGCCATGGAAAACAGGATGGCTCTCTTCATGTGCTGACATGATGTCCCATTTGCTCTTCCAATCTGTGTCACCGATCTGTAGCAGCTTTGTGCAGCAGAGTCCACTGACGACACAACCTAAATCTGTTTCAATCAACATCTTTATAGTTGTGTTCCTCTCAGACCATCTGGATTCATTTGTGCCTCTTAAAACACTTGGCCCAGAGAGAAGCATGGCGCAGGTCATTTTAACCGAACAGCGGGTCGGCCGCCCACTTTACCCCGCAGCCCGATTCTCCTCTGCACGGCAGGTTAAGTTAAAATGACCTCCCGTTAGTTTTCCTTTCCTTGTTCAGCCTTTGGTAACTTTGTTTTTATTCATTCTGGCATTTATCGACCATCCCTAGTTGCCCTTGAGAAGGTGGTGGTGAGCCGCCTTCTTGAACCGCTGCAGTCCATGTCATGAAGGGGCTTCCACAGTGCCATTAGGGAGGGAGTTCCAGGATTCTGACCCAGCGACGATGAAGGAACGGTACTTTTGTAGGATCATCCAGCAACTTGTGGTGATTCGCAACTCGCGGCCTAACTCTTCCTCGCCACAATTTGCTGGGTTACTTACACACTAATAAAGGCGAGCATCATTAAACTCGCCGATATTTTGCCAGCAAGTTCTGACCCAATATCTCACCATCGTTTCCATAAACCTGAAAATTAACCCATCAATATTACAAATGTAAGCAGATTCTGAAAATCTTTCTCACAATTGGAAAAAGGCAGGTACCTTACCCTAGTGTGAAGTTCATCTTACTGCTGTCACCTGCTTAAATTCCATTAGTAACAGCCATGAATAATTGCTTGGTTACAGACAGAGATTAATACAATTTCCAAGGGATTACTCACAGGTTCAAACGAAGGTCTTTTTCTTTTGCCCATCAGGGCATTAGGCCCTTTTTCCAATCACAACTTCACTGACTTTTTTTTGCACTGCCTCCCATTTAATCATAATCTCTATCCCCCAAAATATTCTTCATCGTCCCTCTCCATAGCCACCCGAGTATTTGCTTTCTTCAGCAGCACTGCACCCTAACCAATCCTTGTAATACTTGGTTCCTCCCATCCTCTATTGAAGGTGCAGACTTAGAGTCTTCGCCGCGAGGTACCAACGATATAGGTAAAAACCGGGATGAGGTCCTAACAGCTGAATACAGGGAGTTAGGAGGTAAATTTAAAAATAGGAGCTCAAAGGTAGTAATCCCAGGATTGCTACCAGTGCCACGTGCTAGTCAGAGTAGAAATAGAAGGATATTTCAGATGAATACGTGGCTAGAGGAATGGTGCAACGGGGAGGGATTCAAATTCCTGGGACATTGGAATCGGTTCTGGGGGAGGTGGGATCAGTACAAATCAGACAGTTTGCATGTGGACAGGGCCAGGACCGATGTCCTAGGGGGAGTGTTTGCTAGTGCTCTGGGGGAGGGTTTAAATTAAAATGGCAGGGGGTTGGGAACCTGAGCAGGGAGACAGAGGAAAGGGAAACAAGGATAAAAGCAAAAGACAGGAAGGAGAAAAACAAAAGTGGCAGACAGAGAAATCAAGGGTTTAAATCAAACATGGCCACAGCAAATAATAATTCTAAAAGATCTAAGAGCGTTAAAAAAACAAGCCTGAAGGCTTTGTGTCTTAATGCGAAGAGCATTCAGAATAAGGTGGATGAATTAGCTGCGCAAATAGAGGTAAACGAATATGATATGATTGGGATTACGGAAACATGGCTCCAGGGTGGCCAAGGCTGGGAACTCAACATCCAGGGGTATTCAATATTCAGGAAAGATAGGCAAAAAGGAAAAGGAGGTGGGTAGTATTGCTGGTAAAAGAGGGGATTAACACAATTGTAAGGAAGGATATTAGCTCTGATGATGTGGAATCTGTATGGGTAGAACTGAGAAATACCAAGGGGCAGAAAACATTAGTGGGAGTGGTATATAGACCTCCAAACAGTAATGCGGAGGTCGGGGATGGCATTAAAAGGGAAATTAGAGAAGCGTGCAATAAGGGCACAGCAGTTATCATGGGTGACTTTAATCTACATATAGTTTGGGCTAACCAAATTAGTAACAATACTGTGGAGGAGGAATTCCTGGAGTGTATACAGGACCAATATGTTGAGGAACCAACTAGAGATCAGGCCATCTTAGACTGGGTATTATGTAATGAGAAAGGATTAATTAGCAATCTTGTTGTGCGAGGCCCCTTGGGGGTGAAGTAGTTGACTCAGAGACTAGGGTCCTGAATTTAAATAAAGGAAACTATGATGGTATGAGGCGCGAGTTGGGTAGGATTGATTGTGGAATGTCACTCAAAGGGTTGACAGTGGATAGGCAATGGCAAACATTCAACGATCGCATGGATGAACGACAGAATTTGTTCATCCCTGTTTGGCATAAAAATAAAACAAAAAAGGTGACTCAACCGTGGCTAACAAGGAAAATTAGGGATAGCAAAGATCCAAGGAGAGGACTTTTAAATTGGCCAGAAAAAGCAGTAAACCTGAGAATTGGGAGCAGTTTAGGGTTCAACAAAGGAAGACAAAGGGATTAATTAAGAGGGGGAAAATAGAGTATGAGAGTAAGCTTGCTGGGAACATAAAAACTGACTGTAAAAGCTTTTAAGGATATGTGAAGAGAAAAAGATTGGTGAAGTCAAGCGTAGGTCCCTTGCAGTCAGAATCAGGGGAATTTATAATGGGGAACAAAGAAATGGCAGACCAATTAAATACATACTTTGGTTCTGTCTTCACAAAGGAGGACACAAATAACTTCCCAGAGATGTCGGGGAATATAGTGTCTAATGAAAGGGAGGAACTGATAGAAATCAGTATTTGTAGGGAAATGGTGTTAGAGAAATTGATGGGATTGAAGGCCGATAAATCCCCAGGGCCTGATAATCTACATCCTAGGGTACTTAAGGAAGTGGTCCTAGAAATAGTAGATGCATTGCTGGTCATCTTCCAAAATTCGATAGACTCTGGAACAGTACCCATGGATTGGCGGGTAGCTAATGTTACCCCACTGTTCAAAAAAGGTGGTAGAGAGAAAACGGGGAATTACAGACCGGTAAGCCTGACATCGGTAGTGGGGAAAATGCTAGAGTCCATTATAAAAGATGTAATAGCAGAGCACTTGGAAAACAGTGACCAGATCGGACAAAGTCAACATGGATTTACAAAAGGTAAATCGTGCTTGACTAATCTACTGGAATTTTTTGAGGATGAAACTGGTAAAATAGATAAGGGAGAGCCAGTGGATGTGGTGTATTTGGACTTTCAAAAGGCTTTCAATAAGGTCCCGTATAAGAGATTAGCATGTAAAGTTAAGGCACATGGGATTGGGGGCAAGGTATTGACTTGGATAGAGAACTGGTTGGCAGACAGAAAGCAAAGAGTTGGAATAAACGGCTCTTTTTCCGAATGGCAGGCTATGACTAGTGGGGTACCGCAGGGATCGGTCCTTGGGCCCCAGCTATTCACAATATATATTAATGATCTGGACGAGGGAGCTAGATGTAATATCTCCAAGTTTGCAGACGACACAAAGCTGGGTGGGCGTGTGCGCTGTGAGGAGGATGCCGAGAAACTCCAGTATGATTTGGACAGATTGGGTGATTGGGCAGATGCATGGCAGATGCAATATAATGTGGATAAATGCGAGGTTATCCACTTTGGTGTCAAAAACAGGAAGGCAGATTATTATCTGAATGGCAATAGATTGGGAGAAGGGGAGGTGCAATGAGACCTGGGTGTCCTTGTGCACCAGTCGCTGAAGGTAAGCATGCAGGTGCAGCAGGCGGTTAAGAAGGCAAATGGTTTGTTGGCCTTCGTAGTGAGAGGGTTTGAGTACAGGAACAAGGATGTCTTGCTGCAGTTGTACAGGGCCTTGGTGAGACCACATCTTGAGTATTGTGTGCAGTTTTGGTCGCCTTATCTGAGGAAGGATGTTCTTGCCATGGAAGGATTTCAGCGAAGATTCACCAGGCTGATACCTGGGATGGCAAGAATGACATATGAGGAGAGATTGGGTCGATTGGGCTTGTACTCACTGGAATTTAGAAGAATGAGAGGGGATCTCATTGAAACTTATAAAATTCTAACAGGACTAGACAGACTAGATGCAGGAAGGATGTTCCCGATGGTCGGGGAGTCCAGAACCAGGGATCACAGTCTAAGGATAAGGACAGAGATGAGGAGGAATTTCTTCACCCAGAGAGTGGTGAACCTGTGGAATTCTCTTCCACTGAAGGCAGTAGAGGCCAATTCATTAAATATATTCAAGAAGGAGTTGGATATATTTCTTAAGGCTAAAGGGATCAAGGGATATGGGGAGAAAGCAGGGACAGGGTACTGAATTTGGATGATCAGCCATGATCGCATTGAATGACGGAGCAGGCTCGAGGGGCCGAATGGCCTACTCCTGCTCCTATCTTCTATGTTTATGTTTCTATGTGTCAGCAAGCTATTTGACTGAGGGGGGGAATGCACCACAGCCAAGTTCAATCCTGTCTCATGTGACAGCCACATGCAAATCCTTTCCAGCAAGCGTTACTGGATAGCAATCAGAAACCGGTTCACAGAAAGATTTTTTCCGGCCTCTACCCCTCCATCAACACCACCCCACCCCCCACCCCCCGCCCCTTGATGTTTAGTGTATATTCTCCCTGTATTTTTTGTGTTCATTTGTTTCTCTTTTATCATTTCTACTGTTGGTTTCAGTCTTTCCTCTTTGATTAAAGAAAGACTCAGGACGTCCCAAAGCGCTTTACAGCCAATGAAGTACTTTTGAAGTGTAGTCACTGTTGTAATGTAGGAAACGTGGCAGCCAATTTGCACACAGCAAGCTCCCACAAACAGCAATGTGATAATGACCAGTAATGTGTTTTAGTGATGTTGGTTAAAAGATAAATATTGGCCAGGACACCGGGGAGAACTCCCCTGCTCTTAAACCAGGACCTCAGGTTAACGTCTCGTCCGATAGACAGCACCTCCCATTGTGTGGGACAGCGACCACAAGGTGACTCACACCAGCCTTTAAACTGATTGGCACATTGACCGGATAATTGTGAGACAAAACAGCAACACTACAATTCAGCAGCGAGATTAAGCAGTGAGGTATGTTTACTGCAAGTGAGGTCTAAGAGGCTCACTGTAGTGATCGATTAGCCTTGGTACTACAGTTCATTGGGCTTTGTAGCAATGAAAGCACCCTTGTTAATGTATCAGCTCAATGTGAACAGGCTCTCAAACATACTGCTACTGTTAACTACCAAAGAACGTTCTGTGTGGTGACTCTGTCAACCAGTAATGTAATGACTCATGTCACCAAGCAATGAAAACAATGAATGTTTCCGACAGATAAAACTGCTGTAAAAATAACTTGGAACTGACTCATGTGCCAGAAGCTGAGAAATGATTTAAGATGTAAACTTGTAAACGAAACCCCTGATAGTTCATCTGTAGCAAGTGAGAACTGGGGAGAACAGGATGAGAATTTGAACAGAAGTATTAATCAAAATTAAAGAAAGACTTGCATTTATATAGCACCTTTCACAATTGCAGGACTTCCCAAATGCTTTACAGACAATGAAGTACTTTTGAAGTTTCGTCACTGTTGTAATAAAACGCAGCCGCCAAGATGTAGGCAGCAATGAGATAGATCTCCAGATAATCTGTTGTTTTTTAAGTGATGTTGATTAAGGAATAAATATTAACCGGGTCACCAAGGAGAACTCCCTGTATTTCTTTAAATAGTAACATGGGATCTTTTACACCCACCTGAGAGGGAAGATGGGGCCTTGGTTTAACACATCATCTGAAAGACAGCACTTCTGGAGTGTCAGCCTAGATTACATGCTTAAATTTCTGGAGTGGGACTATGAACCCACAACGTTCTGACTCAGTGAGCAAGTGTGTTACCCACTGAGCCACAGCTGACTAATGGAAAAAAGCTGAGAATAAACCTTGAAATATTGTGATTATGATATACAAGTGAAATGCCACACAAATCCGGTTTTATCATTAAAACCCAATAGAGTATCCCTGACAATTTAACCACACACATATATATAATATATATATATATGGGGGGAGAGAGAGAGAGAGAGAGAGAGAAATTGAGGTGAATGGCCAATCATAGAGGCTTAAAATGTGCAGGAGAGAAAGACAGTGAAATGAAGAAGGGGTGATGAAACCATAGAGGTTTTAGGTGGGAGAGATGGCTGAAGGAAGTATGACATACTGCTGTTTGACATCCAGTGAAAGATCGCATGAGATTGGGAGGCTGAAATCTCCATTTCACCACAGTATTGAATGTGAAAAGGAGGAAGAGTGTGTACGACAGCGTATTTGGAGTTTCGGAGGAAGAGAGAAAAGTTCAAAACAGCTATTTCCATCACAGTATTGACACTATAGAGAAAGACTAGAGGGATTGTGGTGAGCAGGGGTTGGAAAGCTAGAGATGAGCACAAAAATCTAGGCTGATGTTCCCAGTGCAGTACTGAGGGAGTGCTGCACTGTCGGAGGTGCCGTCTTTTGGATGAGACGTTAAACGAGGGCCCGTCTGCTCTCAGGTGGATGTGAAAGATCCCATGGCATTATTTCGAAGAAGAGCAGGGGAGTTCTCCCAGTGTCCTGGCCAATATTTATCCCTCAACCAACATCACTAAAAAAACAGATTATCTGGTCATTATCACATTGCTGTTTGTGGGAGCTTGCTGTCTGCCGCGTTTCCTACACTTCAACAGTACTTCATTGGCTGCAAAATGCATTGGGGCATCCTGAGGTCATGAAAGGCGCTGTAGAAATGCAAGTCTTTCTTTCTTTCTTTCCAATCATTGGGGGTGAGTTGGGGAGGTAACCAAATTAACTTTAATGCTCTGCAAATTTTATCTGAAGGTTTAAATCATCCAGTACCGGGACTTAATTTATGCTGGTGTAGTAAAGTCAGTGCTAAGGTAAGTGCGTAGCATTCTGTAAAGATGCCCGGCATGGAGACTAAACCTTTGCCCTCACAATGGTGCCTAATGCAATTTATATTAGTGTGTGGTTTTAAATGTACAAAGCAGATGAAATCATAACTATCTGCATAGGGAAAAAAATAATTCAGACAGCAAAGTGTCGATAACCAGAGGACACAAATTTAAGGTCATTGGCAAAAGAACCAGTGGGGAAAATGAGGGAAAAAATGTTTATGCAGCGAGTTGTTGTGATCTGGAATGCGCTGCCTGAAAGGGAGGTGGAAGCAGATTCAATAGGGAATTGGATAAATACTTGAAGGGGAAAAATTTTCAGGGCTGTAAGGGAAGAGCAGGGGAGTGGGACTAATTGGAGAGCTCTTTCAAAGAGCCGGCACAGGCACGATGGGCCGAATGGCCTCCTCCTGTGCTGTGTCATTTTATGATTCAATGAATCGCCACCTATCAAGATGCCCTTCAGATAAAAATTCATCGTGATGTGAACAGGACCCGTTGGATAATGCAACACAGGGCAATGTGTCATTGGGCATTCCAGAAATGCTTTCAGTTACACTTGGAAGTGCAGTCAGCCCCCATATCAAAGGGAATGGCTCACATATCAAAGGGAATGGCTCACATTTCAAAGGGAATGGCTCACATATCAAAGGGAATGGCTCACATATCAAAGGGAATGGCCCCCATATCAAAGGGAATGGCTCACATATCAAAGGGAATGGCTCACATATCAAAGGGAATGGTTCACATATCAAAGGGAATGGCTCACATATCAAAGGGAATGGCCCCCATATCAAAGGGAATGGCCCCATATCAAAGGGAATGGTCCCCATATCAAAGGGAATGGCCCCATATCGAAAGGAATGGCCCCATATCCAAGGGAATGGCCCCATATCAAAGGGAATGGCTCACATATCAAAGGGAATGGCCCCCATATCAAAGGAATGGCTCACATATCAAAGGAAAACAGTGACAGGATCGGACAAAGTCAACATGGATTTACAAAAGGTAAATTGTGCTTGACTAATCTACTGGAATTTTTTGAGGATGTAACTGGTAAAATAGATAAGGGAGAACCAGTGGATGTGGTGTATTTGGACTTTCAGAAGGCTTTTGATAAGGTCCCACATAAGAGATTAGCATGTAAAGTTAAGGCACATAGGATTGGGGGCAAGGTATTGACTTGGATAGAGAACTGGTTGGCAGACAGAAAGCAAAGAGTTGGAATAAACGGCTCTTTTTCCGAGTGGCAGGCAGTGACTAGTGGGGTACCGCAGGGATCGGTCCTTGGGCCCCAGCTATTCACAATATATATTAATGATCTGGACAAGGGAACTAGATGTAATATCTCCAAATTTGCAGACGACACAAAGCTGGGTGGGTGTGTGTGCTGTGAGGAGGATGCCGAGAAACTCCAGTATGATTTGGACAGGTTGGGTGATTGGGCAAAAACATGGCAGATGCAATATAACGTGGATAAATGCGAGGTTATCCACTTTGGTGGCAAAAACAGGAAGGCAGATTATTATCTGAATGGCAATAGATTGGGAGAAGGGGAGGTGCAATGAGACCTGGGTGTCCTTGTGCACCAGTCGCTGAAGGTAAGCATGCAGGTGCAGCAGGCGGTTAAGAAGGCAAATGGCATGTTGGCCTTCGTAGTGAGAGGGTTCGAGTACAGGAACAAGGATGACTTGCTGCAGTTGTACAGGGCCTTGGTGAGACCACATCTTGAGTATTGTGTGCAGTTTTGGTCGCCTTATCTGAGGAAGGATGTTCTTGCCATGGAAGGAGTTCAGCGAAGATTCACCAGGCTGATACCTGGGATGGCAGGAATGACGTATGAGGAGAGAGTGGGTCGATTGGGCTTGTACTCACTGGAGTTTAGAAGAATGAGAGGGGATCTCATTGAAACTTATAAAATTCTAACAGGACTAGACAGACTAGATGCAGGAAGGATGTTCCCGATGGTCGGGGTGTCCAGAACCAGGGGTCACAGTCTAAGGATAAGGGGTAAGCCATTTAGGACAGAAATGAGGAGGAATTTCTTCACCCAGAGAGTGGTGAACCTGTGGATTTCTCTACCACAGAAGGCAGCAGAGGCCAATACATTAAATATATTCAAGAAGGAGTTGGATATATTTCTTAAGGCTAAAGGGATCAAGGGGTATGGGGAGAAAGCAGGGACTGGGTACTGAATTTGGATGATCAGCCATGATCGCATTGAATGGCGGAGCAGGCTAGAGGGGCCGAATGGCGTACTCTTGCTCCTATCTTCTATGTTTTTATGTAAAGGGAATGGCTCACATATGAAAGGGAATGGCTCACATATCAAAGGGAATGGCCCCCATATCAAAGGGAATGGCTCACATATCAAAGGGAATGGCTCACATATCAAAGGGAATGGCCCCCTTATCAAAGGGAATGGCTCACATATCAAAAGGAATGGCTCACATATGAAAGGGAATGGCCCCCTTATCAAAGGGAATGGCTCACATATCAAAAGGAATGGCTCACATATCAAAGGGAATGGCTCACATATCAAAGGGAATGGCTCACATATCAAAGGGAATGGCTCACATATCAAAGGGAATGGCCCCCTTATCAAAGGGAATGGCTCACATATCAAAGGGAATGGCTCACATATCAAAGGGAATGGCTCCATATCAAAGGGAATGGCCCCCATATCAAAGGGAATGGCCCCCATATCAAAGCGAATGGCTCACATATCAAAGGGAATGGCTCCATATCAAAGGGAATGGCCCCCATATCAAAGGGAATGGCCCCCATATCAAAGGGAATGGCCCCCATATCAAAGGGAATGGCTCACATATCAACCGGGATCAGAAATCTAACAGAGAGAGACAACACTGGAATCGGGAGTGAGAAAAATAAGTTCCTTTTCCATCAACAATTGGAATAAAGTTACAGATAAATAACATAGTAATGTTATGGAAAGGACTGGAATTCAATATTGTCCTTTCTGCAAAGCTGGGAAGGACTATATCAAATAGAAAAACATTCATCACAGGTGCAATCGGAGATCGTGGAACTGAACGAATGACCATTTCTTATGCAACATTTGCGATAACAGTAAATCTGAGCAAGAATGTGCAAAAAAAGAAAATAATGTTTGTCATTCAGTAAATTCATCATCAAGAATATGGGGTAAAGGCAGTAAAACTGGATTAAATGCTCGCATTTCTATAGCACCTTTCACCACCACCTGACGTCCCAAAGTGCTTTACAGCCAATGAAGTACTTTTTTGAAGTGGAGTCACTGTTGTACTGTAGGGATACGCGGCAGCCAATCTGTGCACAGCAAGCTCCCATAAACAGCAATGTGATGATGACCAGATAATCTGTTTAAGTGATGTTGGTTGAGGGATAAATATTGGCCAGGACACCTGGGAGAACTCCCCTGCTCTTCTTCGAAATAGTGCCATGGAATCTTTTACATCCACCTGAGAGAGCAGATGGGGCCTCGGTTTAATGTCTCATCTAAGAGATGGCACATCTGACAGTGCAGCACTCCCTCAGCACTGCACTGGAGTGTCAGCCTAGATTTTTGTGCTCAAGTCTCAAGGAGTGGGACTTGAACCCACAACCTCCTGACTCAGTTGGCAAAAGTGCCACCCACTGAGCCATGGCTGACACATCAGTCAAAGAGTTAGCTGACAGAGGCACAATGGGCTGAATGATTTCCTACTGAGCTGTAATCTATTGAAATATCAATGTCTAAGGTAGATTTCCATGGTCACAACACTAAGATATGGGGCTGGATTTGCTTTGGCGATTCTTGCCTGAAATTGGGTGGGATCACAACGGAAAATGGACCAAAACCCCCCTCCCTCCAAGCTGAAAACACCATGGACACCCCTTACCCTGCCCACCATATGTAAATGCTGATGGCAGGGTTGGGGGGCAGGACCCAGCTTCTGGCCTATTTCGCTCCCGGTCTCTCCTCTTATCCCTGCTGTCCAGGCTGGTCTGGTAGCCCTCGGGTAGCAGCAGTAAGGCTCAAAATCTTCCCAATGGAGGAAAAGTAGAGCACCTCCTCTCCCTCCCGCTCCGCTCCCAGCACATTCATTTGTCAGCCCCAGTCTCTGCCGAGGAGAACAAAGTCA
The DNA here is from genome assembly GCF_052327205.1 of Somniosus microcephalus. Classification (NCBI taxonomy): domain Eukaryota; kingdom Metazoa; phylum Chordata; class Chondrichthyes; order Squaliformes; family Somniosidae; genus Somniosus; species Somniosus microcephalus. The sequence goes on from NC_140997.1 coordinate 102,834,715, forward strand.
AGTGGTATCTCCATCTTTGGAGTTCCAACAGTGCAACACTTTGCTCAGTTGTTGCACTGGAGTGTTGGCCTAGATCATGTGTTCAAGTCCTGGAGTGGGGCTCGAACCCACAACCTTCTGACTCATAGGTAAGTGTGTGACCGCTAAGACAAGGCTGACACTTGACGATAAGGGGCAGCACCGAGTGCAGCAGATGCTGGTCCCATTTCCCACCCCCTCCCCACACCGTGCTTTGGATGATATTGGCATGGTGCCTATGGTGCAAAAGTATACACAGTGCTTTCCAATGAGTTTTACTGTCCTGGGAAACTGCATTGAAGAAGAAATGCCATTTTAACTGACCAGAAATCTGGAATTAAGGTCTGACTGTCAGGGATTAACTCAATGTGCTCTGGACCTTCAAGTGTTCAAGTCAGGCTTTTTTGTAAACATTTTAACGTTGTTCATCAGGTGTTTACAGTCCTGTGCATTGAATTTTTGAATTTTACCCAATCTTGAATCATGCAGAGACTGCCTTCCCCCACCCACTACCCCAACCCCACTGAGAATAGGTAACATCATTGATATACCTATCAATTCATTCCATGAAAAGCGACAAGTTAAGATAGTAACTATAGGTTTTTATTGGCTAAATAACAGAGCCCACCCTCGTGGGTGATCGGTTCCAACAAGGAAGAATACTAGCCAATCAGTCACCTTTATACCTGGGCAAGCAGGCGGAGCCATGGGCGGAGTCAGCTGAGGTATGCCTAGGTATAACAGCGTGCGTGGCAAGAGGTAACCTTGTGTAGTGATAACAACAGTGTACACAGTGATAACAACAGTGTAACGATAGTGAACGGTTGTGAACGATAACAGTGGTTTACCACATTCACCCCTTGTTTAAAATTGAGTCCGGCGGGGTGAAGTGTACTACCAGTTCGTGTATGTCAGTCTATCAGGAGGCCTCGTAAGCCTTTCTGATCGGCGCAGCAGCGGCGGCGGTGGTGCAGTATCCGATGTTAGTGCTGGTGTCTGCGTGGTCAACGAAGGCTCCTGGGGATTCCGGCATGCCGCCTACAGGAGCTGGATTTGGGGGAGTGGTGGGGGATAACGGTGGTATCTCAGGGGTGCCCGAGGGTGCGAGGTCTCGCAAGGAGACTGTGTCCTCCCGCCCGTCTGGGTATGCCACATAGGCATACTGGGGGTTGGCGTGCAGGAGGTTCACCCTCTTGACCAGGGGGTCCGTTTTATGGGTCCTCACATGCTTCCGCAGCAGGACGGGCCCCGGAGAAGTCAGCCATGTTGGTAGCGAGGTTCCCGTAGTCGACTTCCTGGGGAAAACAAACATTTGCTCATGGGGGGTGGCGTTAATGGCAGTACAAAGCAGTGACCAGATGGAATGGAGCGCTGCCGGGAGGACTTCCTGCCAGCGAGAGGTTGGGAGGCCCTTAGACTTTAGGGCTAAAAGGACGGCCTTCCAAACTGTCGAGTTCTCTCTTTCCACCTGGCCGTTCCCCCGGGGGTTGTAGCTGGTGGTCCTGCTCGCAGCAATACCTCTCGCGAGCAGGAACTGGCGAAGTTCCTCGCTCATGAAGGATGAGCCCCGGTCGCTATGTATATAGTTCGGGAACCCGAACAAGGCGAAGAGGTCGTTCAGGCATTTGATGACCGTGGTACTGGTCATGTCTGGGCAGGGGATGGCAAAGGGGAAACGGGAGTACTCGTCAATAATGTTGAGGAAGCACACATTACGGTCAGAGGACGGGAGGGGCCCCTTAAAATCGATGCTCAAGCGCTCGAAGGGGCGGGTGGCCTTGATCAGACTTGCTCTGTCCGGCCTATAGAAATGCGGTTTGCATTCGGCACAGGCTTGGCAGTTCCTGGTCATGGTCCTGACCTCCTCGATGGAGTAGGGCAGGTTGCGGGCCTTAATGAAGTGGTAAAGTCTAGTGACCCCGGGGTGGCAGAGGTCGTTGTGGAGGGTCCGCAGTCTATCAACTTGCGCGTTGGCGCATGTACCTCATGATAGAGCATCTGGGGGCTCATTGAGTTTACCAGGCCGGTACAAGATATCGTAATCGTAGGTGGAGAGCTCAATTCTCCACCTCAAGATCTTGTCGTTCTTGATTTTGCCCCTCAGCTTGTTATTAAACATAAAAGCAACCGAACGCTGGTCGGTGAGGAGGGTAAATCGTTTGCCTGCCAGGTAATGCCTCCAGCGTCGTACCACTTCCACAATCGCCTGGGCCTCCTTCTCGACAGAAGAGTGTCGGATCTCAGGGCCCTGGAAGGTCCTTGAGAAGAAGGCCACAGGTCTCCCCGCCTGGTTAAGGGTTGCAGCTAGGGCGAAGTCGGATGCATCGCTCTCCACTTGGAAAGGGATGGGCTCATCCACTGCGTGCATTGTGGCCTTCGCAATGTCTCCTTTTATGAGGGAGAAGGCTGCGCATGCTTCTGCTGTCAGGGGGAAGGAGGTGGACTTCATGAGGGGTCTGGCTTTGTCCGCATAATTGGGCACCCATTGGGCATAGTAAGCGAAGAGCCCCAGGGTTCTCTTCAGTGCCTTTTGACAGTGGGGAAGGGGAAGTTCCATGAGGGGGCGCATTCTTTCGGGGTCGGGGCCGATGACTCCGTTCTCTACTACGCAGCCGAGGATGGCAAGGCGCGAGGTGTTAAACATACATTTCTCCTTATTGTAAGTGAGATTCAGCCGTTGGGCCGTACGGAGGAATTTCTCCAGATTAACATCATGGTCCTGCTGGTCGTGGCCGCAGATGGTGATGTTATCTAGATAAGGAAACGTGGCCTGCAGCGCGTTCTGGTCAACCATCCGGTCCATCTCCCTTTGGAAGACCGAAACCCCGTTGGTGACGCCGAAGGGAACCCTAAGGAAGTGGTAGAGGCGGCCATTCGCCTCGAAGGCGGTATACTGGCGGTCCTCAGGGCGGATAGGGAGTTGGTGATAGGCCGACTTAAGGTCGATGGTGGAGAATACCCGGTACTGTGCAATCTGGTTGACCATATCAGATATGCGGGGAAGGGGGTATGCGTCCAGCTGGGTGTACCGGTTTATGGTTTGGCTGTAGTCGATGACCAGGCGGTGTTTATTGCCGGTCTTAACGACTACGACCTGGGCACGCCAGGGGCTGGTGCTCCCCTCGATGATGCCCTCCTTCAGGAGTCGCTGCACCTCAGAGCTAATAAAAGCTCTGTCCCCGGCGCTGTACCGCCTGCTCTTGGTAGCGATGGGTTTACAGTCGCGGGTGAGGTTAGCGAACAAGGCGGGGGGCGGGACATTGAGAGTGGAGAGGCCGGAGGTGGTACGCGGCGGGTGGTTTAAAAACTGCTGGTTGTAGACTGTGAGTGGGGGGAGGGATCCACCGTATGCCAAAGTGACACTTTGAAGGTGGCATTGGAAATCCAGCCCTAGTAGGACGGCAGCGCAGAGCTGGGGCAGGACGAGAAGTTTAAAGTTTTTATATTCCGTGCCCCTAACCGACAGGGTCACCACACAGTAGCCGCTGACGTCTGTTGAATGGGACTTCGACGCCATCGAGATCCGATGGCGCGTTGGCCGGACAGTGAGGGAGTAGCAGCACACCGTGTCTGGGTGAATAAAACTCTCCGTGCTCCCGCTGTCGAACAGGCAGGTCGTGGCGTGGCCGTTTACTTCGATGTCCATCATGGACCTGGACAGATGATGCGGGAGAGCTTGGTCAAGCGTGACGGAGGCCAGTGTATGGCTGAGTGAGCTGCTGTAGTCGGCAGGTGAGGCAGTGGTCGGGTCTGGAGACAAAATGGCGGCCGAGTGCGGCGAACAAAATGGCGGCGCCCATGACGCGGATCCCCACGAGGTCGAAGTTGGACAAAATGGCGGAGAAGATGGCCGCCCCCACGACTCACATGAGGCACTGCTGGCATCTGTGGCTTTCCCCCTGCAGGCGTTTGCGAAGTGGCCTTTTTTTTTGCATCCGGAGCAGGTCGCGTTCCTTGCAGGGCAGCGCGCCCTTTGATGTCTCGCCTGGCCACAGAAATAGCAGCTGGCGGCCCGATCGCGGGGCTCCGCTGCCGCAGCAGGTCCCGAGGGTGGCGGTCCCGATCGATTCCGGGACACCGACGCCATAGTAGGTTCCAGGGGCGGCGGTGCGAGGGGTGTTGCGGCCGAAGTCGGGCCTGAGTCCCAGGGTCGCGCAACACTGTACCCGGAGTACGCCTCGAGGTCCCGATGGGCCACTTCCAGGGAGCGAGCGAGGGCTGCAGCTGCTTTCAAGCCGAGGTCCTTTGATTCGAGCAGTCTTTGCCGTGAGTAGTCGGACCGAAGGCCTTTCCCGAAGGCATCACGGATATTTCCTTCAGCATGTTGTACAGCCGATACAGCTTTAAAGTCACAGTCCCTGCCGAGTGTTTGTAGCGCCCGTAAAAATTCATCTACAGACTCTCCTGGCTGTTGCGAGCGGGATCTTAGGAGATGTCTGGCATACATTGAATTTACTGGGCTCTGGTACTGCTCTTTTAGCAGGTCGAGGGCCTCCTCGTATGTAGCAAGGTCCCGGATAAGTGCAAATACTTTAGGGCTCACCTGGGCGGTCAGAACTCTTAGTTTGTCGGCTTCCGATGGCACGCCGGAGGCTACCAGGTAGGATTCAAAGCAGCTCAGCCAGTGATCGAAGTCGAGGGCTGAATTCGCTGCCTGTGGATTTAGATCCAGGTATGGTGGTCGGAGGGCTCGCAGCCAAGTCGGCTGCTGGGGCTGTAGTAGCTGGCCGTTTGGCTGGTCGTTTGGCTGCTCCAGTCCATTCATTTCAAAATTTAGCCAATAAAATTGATAAACCTATCAATTCATTCCATGAAAAGCGATGAGTTAAGATAGTAACTATAGGTTTTTATTCGTGGGTGATCGGTTCCAACAAGGAAGAATACTAGCCAATCAGTCACCTTTATACCTGGGCAAGCAGGCGGAGCCATGGGCGGAGTCAGCTGAGGTATGCCTAGGTATAACAGCGTGCGTGGCAAGAGGTAACCTTGTGTAGTGATAACAACAGTGTACACAGTGATAACAACAGTGTAACGATAGTGAACGATAACAGTGGTTTACCACAATCATCGCGAGTCCAACAAAATTAATTTGAATTTTAGAATATGTTTCTACGTTTTTATTTTGCGCCTTTTAACAGCAACAACCGGTCCCACTTTTACACAGAGTCAGGAGATGATCTTTAGATATGCTGTGTGATAAAAATGCTAACTTCCGGGAAGTTATGTCATCACTTCCTGTGAACTATGAACTGTGTACATACCTCACTTCCTGTCATATGTCACTTCCTGTTGGACTGGTATAAATACTGGTCTGTTCAGTATTGTAAGAGGCTTCTACCAGAGGCATGGTAAAGACCTCTCTTGTATATAGTGTGTTTATAAGTTACTTAAAGCTTACTTTAAAGTTACTTGATGGTAAGTCTCCTTTTTCTTACATCAATTTAAGTAACTTAGTATTTACACTGACAAATACTAGACCTTCAGACAAACTCGGAAGTTAAGGATCCAGGGAACCACCCATCATGGAGAAAATCCTTAGACCTATTCGTCTGGACTTGGACCCGAATACACCAGCAGCTGGCAGGGTATGGAAGCATTGGTATCGTACTTTTGAGAATTTTCTGGATGAATGTAAAGTGGATGCTCCTGCTAAATTGAAGATACTTGTCAATTATGTGACCCCAAAAGTGTTCGAATATGTTGATGACTGGGATAATTACGAAGAGGTGATTCGGGCACTTAAGAAACTGTATGCGAAGACCCCAAATGAGGTCTATGCTAGACATCTACTGGCCACAGCCCGACAAGGGCCAGGGGAATCAATTGACGAATTCCTGCAAGAACTTCGCAGGCTCAGCGTAGATTGTAACTTTCAGGCAGCCTCAGCTGAGCTGTACCGCCAAGAAATGATTCGTGATGCTTTCATCTGCGGGATTGCCTCTCCATTTATACGCCAGCGTCTACTAGAAAGTAAAACACTTGAGCTACAAAAAGCTTTTGACCTAGCTTGTTCACTGGATTTGGCAAAGAGAAATGCAGACCTCTATCAGCTGCCCAGATCTCGATCTGCTGCTGTAGCTGCAACCAGACAATTCAAGCGGTCTCAGGTGAACCCTATCATGGGGGAATCTAATTCTGATAATTCTGATGAAGAAGAGGAGGACGACCCCACTTTAGCAGCCTCTTGGCAATCTAGGAAGGAATGCTTCTTTTGTGGAGATGCTTTTCACCCTAGGAAAACCTGCCCTGCTCGCAATGCAATCTGCAGTTATTGCGGGAAAAAAGGACACTTTGCTAAAGTTTGCCTATCAAGGGCCTCTACGAGGGCCAATCCAGCTAAGACCTACCGAACTGCCCCAATTAGGGCCTATCAAGATGCTCCAGCTAGGACCTATCAAGCTTCCTCTCGAGCTCTCTCCCGAAGAAGCACACCGAGAGTTTTAGCCACTCTCTGTGCAACGACACCAATTACAGCTGCTTGCCCACAGAACCTGTCTCAGGCAGCCACAAAAATTTCAATTAAAGGGCATACCTTAGATGCCTTAATTGACTCAGGAAGTACTGATAGTTTCATTAAGGAACAGATTGTTGCGAAATTGAAACTACATGTCTTCCCATCGGACCAGGCAATTGCGATGGCCCAGTCATCACTTAATACCAGAATCTCCGGCTTTTGTGTTGTTGATATGACACTTCATGGTCGTATGTATCCCTCCACCCGACTTTCGGTGCTCAAAGACTTATGTAGTGATCTCCTCTTAGGGCTGGACTTCCAAAAACAGCATAAGAAACTCACCATTGAGTTTGGTGGATCCAAACCCGGACTTACTATTTCTAATATACCATCTAAATTACCTTTTTGTGCATTATCAACAGCTTCACTTGAAGAACCCTCATTATTTGCCAGTATTCCGCCTCAATGCCAACCGATAATAACGAAATCGCGGCGCTTTAATCAGGAAGACCAATCTTTTATTGCGGCTGAAATCTCTCGACTTCTAGCAGAGGATATCATTGAACCATGTTCGTCGCCCTGGCGGGCTCAAGTCGTCATTGTCAAGAACCCTCTAAAACCTCACAAACAGCGACTATGCATCGATTATTCGCAAACCATCAATCAATATACCGACTTGGACGCCTACCCATTGCCACGCATTGATGATATGGTTAATAAACTGGCCGAATACAAAGTGTTCTCAACTTACGATTTAAAAAGTGCCTATCATCAGTTACCCTTGAAGGTCTCAGATAAGCAGTACACAGCCTTTGAGGCTAATGGACGGCTGTACCAATTTCGTCGCCTCCCATTCGGGGTTACTAATGGAGTGGCTGCCTTTCAACGGGCAATGGATGGCCTGGTTAAGCAGGAAAACCTAAGGGACACTTTTCCCTATCTTGATAACATTACCATTGCAGGTCACGATCAACAGGAACACGACTCCAACCTCCAAAAATTTCGGGATGCCCTCCGTCGCCATAATTTGACCCTGAATGAATCCAAATCTGTTGAGTCGCAACCGACCATCAACATCCTTGGCTACTGCGTAGGCAATGGTATCATTAAGCCAGACCCAGAAAGACTTCGCCCGCTCCAAGAGCTCCCGTCACCTAAGAATCCGGCTTCTTTACGTCGGGCTCTCGGTCTGTTTGCATACTACGCTAAATGGATTCCTCATTTTTCGGACAAAATCCAACCCTTGCTGCATGCTAGATCATTTCCACTGGGAACAGCGGCTGTTGCAGCCTTTAACCTTCTCAAAAAACAGTTGGAGAAAGCGGCTCTTCACTCCATCGATGAGAATCTCCCTTTCGTGGTTGAATGTGATGCCTCGGAGGTGGCGATCTCGGCTACTCTGAATCAGGAAGGTCGTCCTGTAGCATTTATGTCCAGGACCTTACAAGGTGCCGAGCTACATTATCCTCCGGTTGAGAAAGAAGCCACAGCCATCATAGAGGCAGTACGGAAGTGGAACCATTTTCTAGCTCGCCAGCACTTTACATTGATCACGGACCAACGATCAGTCGCCTTCATGCTCGATAATCGAAAACGAACCAAAATTAAGAATAATAAAATACAACTTTGGAGGATGGAACTGGCCTCTTTTGGTTATACCATTCTCTATCGGCCTGGCAAGGAGAATGTGGCCCCGGACACCCTCACACGGGCATTCTGCTCCACTATGTCATCCTCCACTCTCATGGATGTCCACAATGGTTTGTGTCATCCTGGCGTTACGCGCATGCTACATTTCGTACGATCACGGAATCTCCCTTTTTCCACTGGAGATGTAAAGAAAATATGCTCAGAATGCCGGCTTTGTGCGGAATTAAAACCTCAGTTCTTCCGCCCCTCAGCTGGTATACTCATACATGCAACCCAACCGATGCAACGACTTAGCATCGATTTTAAGGGCCCAGTGCCCTCTTCAACTCGGAACACATATTTGCTCACCATGATCGACGAATATTCACGTTTTCCGTTTGCCTTCCCCTGCTCCAATATGCTGGCGTCCACAGTAATCTGCTGCCTTGAGCAGGTATTTTCTCTCTGTGGCATGCCGGCTTATATTCACTCAGATCGGGGTCCATCCTTTATGTCAAGGGAACTCAAGGACTACCTCTCAGAACGGGGAATTGCTACAAGCAAAACAACACCATACCATCCCATCGGAAATGGGCAGGTAGAGAAGTATAACGGTATCATCTGGAATTCCGTACGTCTCGCTTTAAGATCTCGGGGCCTACCAGACCAGCAATGGGAAACAGTGCTTCCGGATGCATTGCACTCTATACGGTCCCTGCTTTCTACAGCCACAAATACTACACCTCATGAGCGGTTCTTTGGATTCCAGCGTCGCTCATCTCATGGGACATCACTCCCGTCATGGCTAACTACTCCTGGACCTATATTACTCCGAAGATACGTTCGGACGTCTAAAAATGACCCTCTCGTAGACGAGGTTGAACTAACCGATGCCAACCCCACCTATGCAAACATACGATATTCCGACGGCCGAGAATCTACCGTATCATTACGGGATCTGGCTCCCTGCCCACCAGGACCTAGTGGGACATCGGGTGATGGCATTTCACCAGGAAACTCTTGGGACCTATCGGGTACCCCTCTCCAGGATCCTGATCGGACACCAACTAGCTTGGTGCCGGTAGAACCCCGTGCTCAAGGTTGCGACCCTCCCAGTACCGCGCATGAAAGTACTGATCCGCCACAGACCAGCTCTGCACCTCCCTCTGAACAGAGGCAGTCCGACTTTGAACCTATTGGGGCTCGTACTCGAAGCCATGATCTCCCCGACCCTTCACAGGGCAATCCAGGCCACACAGACTCTGACCAATGGCCAACCGCATGTAAGCGGACCAGCGACCCTCTACGACGGGAATCCAAACGGGTGCGACTCTTCCTTGTTCGGCGGCTGCGGACCAAAAGGTAGACCACAGCCTTCTAATCCTGCAGGAGGGAAGAATGTGATAAAAATGCTAACTTCCGGGAAGTTATGTCATCACTTCCTGTGAACTATGAACTGTGTACATACCTCACTTCCTGTCATATGTCACTTCCTGTTGGACTGGTATAAATACTGGTCTGTTCAGTATTGTAAGAGGCTTCTACCAGAGGCATGGTAAAGACCTCTCTTGTATATAGTGTGTTTATAAGTTACTTAAAGCTTACTTTAAAGTTACTTGATGGTAAGTCCCCTTTTTCTTACATCATGCTGCAAATCACTTTAGTACTTGTAATTTAACAACTGCTGGCAAGCTTTGGAGGAACTGTCTCTCAAAGGATGCTTCACAAGGTGGTAATCTGGGGTGGAAACATGGTCCTGGAGTGTGCAAAAAATCCCCAAACTCCTAAGAAATCCACTCACGGCAAGCTTGGCGAGGTTTAGAGACTCCTTCACATGCTCTAGTTTAACCAGTTAAAAGTGCAAGGCTTGCTAACGCAGAGTGCTGATAAAGCTTCCCACTGCTTGTCTAGCTGGGGCCACACTACCCAATAGGGCTTTGACAGGCACTTCTGCTGATTCAGTGGTTAAATACCCTGCAGCTGTGCTACTGATGAGAACAGACTGGGAAGGTCCTCACATTTGCTCATCTCATCTGGACATTATAATTGGATTCAGCCTCCCCAGGGCTGGCGATGTGGGGAAGTTGGTCAGTTCTTCTGCTGACCACTATCAGCCGATACTGCTGCTGCTGCTTCAAAATGTTTGTCTTAACATTGGGTGAGGAGAGGTAAAGAAAAGAAAGACTTGTGTGTTTCTATAGCGCCTTTCACAAACTCAGGACGGCCCAAAGCGCTTCACAGCCAATGAAGTACTTTTGAAGTGCAGTCACTGTTGTAATGTAGGAAACACGGCAACCAATTTGTGCACAGCAAGCTCCCACAAACAGCAATGAAATAAATGATGGGTTAATCTGTTTTAGGTGAAGTTGGTTGAGGGATAAATATTGTCCAGGACATTTTGGAGAACTCCCCTGCTCTTCTTCAAAATAGTGCCATGGGATCTTTTTATCTCCACCTGAGAGCAGATGGGGCCTTGGTTGCATTCTAAAGACAACACCTCCGACAGTACAGCACGCCCTCAGTACTGCCCTGAAGAATTGGGTTTATTTGTGATAGCCCCCATGGTTAAATAGCAGACTCAGATATAAAACATGCTAAGGTGCTGGAGGGCAACTGACCATTAGTTAGTGCCTTTCATGAGAAGGGGAGAGAAAGGTAGTTTAAAAAAAATGTAAATCTTGGTATAAAAATTCTGACACAGCCCCTCCTGGGACTTGCAAGGAGCCCATAAACCTGTCCCCTCCCTGCCTGTGATTTTAATGGGATGGAATAGCACGGGCAGATAGTGCAGTTTTGTGATATGTATGATAGCAAAATAACCGCTTTGCACTTTGCGGAACACCTCCGTTCAGTCCGTAAGGGTGACCCCAAGCTTCCGGTCGCCTGTCATTTTAATTCACCACCACATTCCCACTCAGACCTCACCATCCTCGGGCTCTTGCATTGTTCCACGGAAACCCAGCGTAAGCTCGAGGAACAGCACCTCATCTTCCGATTAGGCACTTTACAGCCTTCCGAACTCAATATCGAGTTTGTAGGGGGTGGTGGGTGGGGTTAGCTTCACCTCTGACTTATGAGCAGTTCGAATCACTCCCACTCCCTTGGTTCTAGACCTTGGACTTATTTGGGGGTTGTGATAAAAGTGCAGCAGACAACTGCAAGAACTTTGATTTTTATTTGAGAAAGAAAATACAACACAATAATAACACTCTAATAAAATGGGGAAACACTTGGGCCTAGAAATTCAGTATAGCCACGTTTGGGGCGCTACAGCATGGCGTTCGCTAACTTTTGCGCCCGGCGCAACTTAGCGCCACCTTCGCCGATATTCAGTTGCATCGCCCCAGGAGGTTGCTGCTGCGCTAAAGCAGGCGATGCACGACTATCATTAGGCGCTAAGCCGGCGATCCGGGGCGCAAACACCGAAGGCGGGCGCAGTGCAGGTGCGGCAAGTTGCTCATTGAGGGCAGACAGTCAGGCGCCGGTCAGCACTTAAAGGGGGAGGGTGGAATTGCTTGGCTGCCACGCCCTGCACACTGCAGCCCTAAGGCAAGGCCTGAACACTGCTTCTGGAACAGCTCCACGCCCAGGAGAATGGAGAAGGCCAGGGAGAGAGCGCAGCACTTCGGCGAGGGTGACCTGAGGCTGCTGGTTGGTGCAGTGGACCGCAGGTGCCATATCCTCTTCCCTGAGGGTGGCAGGAGGCTGCTGCCCGCCGAATATCAGAAAGCATGGAGGGATGTGGCAAACAGGGTCACGTCCAACAGCATGGTTGGCAGGACACCAACCCAGTGCCGGAAAAAATTCAACGACCTCACTCGGGTTGTCAGGGTGAGTACCCTTTCCAGTATCCTCCTCATCCCTGCATGTGCACCTCACTTTATGGTCAAACGGGTCTGAAAGTCCTAATGGCCAGCCCTCATCCAGCAGCTATGGGACTGTCATGAAAAGCACTTGCGCATTCAGGACTTTAGACACTGTCAGGGCTATTCGACCATGGGAGTCAGTGCGGGCAAGATCAGGGCTTGACACTGTCAGGGCTAATCGAACATGGGAGGCAGTGCGGGCAAGATCAGGGCTTGACACTGTAGTTAGAGGCGGTCCTTTCTCTTGCAGGCCAAGCTGGCGCATAACAGAAGACAGCAGCGACAGACCGGGGGAGGCCGTCCTGACCTGAAACAGCTGAGCGACCTCGAGCAGAGAGTGGAGCGGATCATGGCAGGCCGGCTGAGTGGCTTCGTCGCCACTGGAGATGCTGACCCTGTTCTGGGCACCAATGGTAAGGTCATCACCTTTTTGACCTCTCCCTTTCCACTTGCACCACTATCGAACTAATGCAGTGCACAGCAGCACTCATGCCTCTCTCGCTGCCGCCCTGTCCTCACTCTAAAGCAACTCTTGTGCCTCCCTGCTTTCAGATGGTGACTCGCCAGGTGAGGAGGCGGCCCCTCAAGCTGGCACTGTGTCCGAGTCAGACATAGAGGAGGAGGAAGAGGAAGCCAGCCCATCAGGGACACCCTCAGCCGAGGCAGCCCATGGCCATGATGGTGACACGTCTTCCCTGGAGGGGAGCAGGGGGGAAGGGTCGGAGGATAGTGAAGCTCCGGGGACCAGCGGGCTGCAGCAACACGGGAGGGGTGGGGAAGCTCGGCGGCCTTCTCCCCGGACGGTGAGTGCGGCCTCCAGTCCTGCTACGGTGAGCGCAGAGGAGGTGCGGCTCCTAGCGGAAATGGGCGCCCAGGCTGAGCGCAGGCAGACTGAGCTCATGGCTGCAGTGGCAAGGATGCCTGACTCCATAGAGTCACTGGCAAGGAGTGTGCAGGAATTCGGGGCAGCACAGGCCAGGAGTCTGCAGGACGTCGCGGCAGCACAAGCCAGGAGTCTGCAACAATTCAGTGCAGCACAGGCCAGGAGTCTGCAGGACATTGCAGCAGCACAGGCTAGGAGTCAGCAGGACTTCGCTGCTTCACAGGCGGCTTCTAGCCAAGTGCTCAGTCGTGCCGTGCATTCACTGGCTGCTGTCATGCAGACACAGACCAGGGCCACACGGGCACTAACTGCTGCCACACTCGCTGGATTGGCCAGGCATCGCCAGGGCACTCGCCGTGCCACAGCAGCCCAGCAGTCTGTGCCTCAGCAGAATGCTGCGCATGCTGCAGTGCTGGCCCGTGCCAATGTATCAGCCGACCAGGGAGTGCCTGTGATCTGTCAGGTTGGCAGAATTCCTGCAGCCAACACTGTCACTCCTCCATTGCAGCTGCCACCAGCTGTTAGACAGACTGCTGCCGCCCAAGCAGAGTTGGAGCAGTCAGCAGCCGGCCCCTCCAGGCCCAGAGCTGGTCCAGGCCGACCACCAAGGGCATCTGCCGTCTCACCATCTGACCCTCAGCAGCCTTCCCCCAGCCTTGCTGCAGCCACTGGAGTCCCATTGAGGAGGAGCTGCAGGGCGGGTAGGGGCCAGTCACGGAAGCGAAACGGATCACCCTCGCAGGGGAAAAAGTCGAAGGTGTGGCCAAATGTTTTGTTTTATATATAAAGGCCGAGACTGGTGTATTTGTTTCATATATAAAGGCCGAGACTGCTGTATTTGTTTCATATTTAAAAGCCGAGATTGGTATATTTGTTTTACTTGTAAAGGCCGAGACTGGTGTATTTGTGTTTTTTGGGGGGGGTTCTCTCCATTAGTTTGTCATGTGGGAAGGGCACAGAGGTATCACAGTAAAACATTTTTTTAAATCGCACCGTCCATGCTTTCTTTTGGAAGTCCTGGTTGCCCTGCTCGGCTGAGGGCTTGTGGAGTGGCTACATTCATCTTCTGCCATTGGCACAAGCCATTCCCTGAGAGGGGGCCTAGAACCGACTTGCAATAAGCCGCCGACGGGCGGCCCTTGCACTTTCTGCCTCCCTCCTGTGCTGGTCCTCCTCCTCCTCCTCCTCCTCCTCCTCTTCCTCCTCCTCCTCTGGTGGTCCTCCAATGTCTGCTGGCAGTGGCTGAGTCCTGCAGATAGCCAGGTTGTGCAGCATGCAGCACACGACAACGAAATGGGAGACTCGCTCAGGCGAGTACTGTAGGGCTCCCCCGGAGCGATCCAGACAGCGGAACCATTGCTTCAGCATGCCGATTGTTTGCTCAATGATGTTCCTGGTTGTTTGATGGTGTCATTGTATCCCTCTTCAGCAGCGGTGCTGGGCGCATGGAGCGGGGTCATCAGCCAGGTGCACAAAGGATAACCTTTGACCCCGAGAAGCCATCCTCGTGGGTGAGGCTGGGCCTTGAACATGTCTGCCACAGAAGTCTGGCGCAGGGTGAAGGCATCATGGCTGCTGCCTGGAAAGCGGGCATTGACAGCTAGGATGAGCTGCCTGTGGTCACACACCAACTGCACATTGAGCGAATGGTAACCCTTCCCGTTGCGGTAATCCTCGGCATTCTCTAGAGGTGCCCGCAAAGCCACATGTGTGTAGTCAGTGGCGCCCTGCACCATGGGGAAGCCCGCTAATGCTGCAAAGTCCATTGTACGCTCTTGCTGCTTGTCAACGGTCATGGGGAAGGTGATGAACTGACGTCTCCTTCTGAAAAGGGCATTGATCACCTGGCGGATGCAGCAATGTACCGCAAACTGGGAGATGTTGGAAATGTCCCCAGTAGCAGATTGAAAGGAGCTGGTGGCATAGAAGTTGAGAGCCACCATCACCTTCACTGCCAACGACAGAGACGTCCTGCTCCTCAGCTATGCCTGCAGATCTCCGCGAAGCAGGTGGCAGATCTCAGAGACCACCGCCCTTCTGAATCGCAGCCTCCGAACACACTGCTCCTCAGACATGTTAAGATATGAGAACTGCTGGCAGTATACCCTGGGTGGGTAAGGCCTCCTTTGCCGACGCCTGTTGGCCCTTCTCCGTCTGGCCATGACTGGCACTCTCTCACGGCGTCTCTGAGCCCTTTGAATGCAATGGAGAAGGCCAATGTTTGCACCCATTGCAGCCCCCATTATATGTTTCCAATCAATGCTATGACACTGAAGTTAAAGACAAGTGCAAAGCTGTGGCCTGAAGCCACAAGTACCTGTGTGAGTGTTGAGCCAAACCAGAAAGCTCTCTACCTTTGTCTCGCTCCAAAGATCCGTCTCTCACAAAGAAGGAGTAGTGCAAAATGGCTGCCATTTATACTGCAGGAGGAGTCCCCTTTAATTAGCGCACCCCGCAACGACTGGGAACCGTTCCCCTCTACCAGTCGCTAGGGGCGCCAGGCGCACAATAGGCCGCGCCACTGAATTTCCGGTTCAGGGCACACAAAGGGCGTTGCACTATGAAATTACGTCAGGATCTGCGCGCGCAGCTGAGCGCGCGCAAAGGTTTTGCGCCACCGCTAAATCTTAACTGAAGTTCGTGAGAGGCGCAGATCACGCTGCACCCGGGCGCTAGCCGCTTAGCGCCCCACTTCTCCTCCTCCTAAGGCGCTAGCGGCTTTCGCAAACAACTGAATTTCTAGGCCTTGGACTTTTTGGGGGTTGTGATAAAAGTACCAAATTTTCTTTGGTTAGAAATAGGGCCTAGAGTCTTTTTGAATAAAATCTTACCCAGGGGTAAGTCAGGATAGTTTGTAGAGTGGAAAAGACTTGCGAATCTTCGGTTTCTTCCGAGTTGGTTTTGCGTTGGTCGCGGTGGCCCAATATTACCCGGTTGGCTGTGGGTAATATTTGATTGGTTGTTTCGTGGGGCCCTTGACTGGGAGCGGGGAGTGTGGGACCACGCACGCATGCAGGCTAGAATCCCACCCATCCCCTCCCTGGCATCTTGCCATTGTGTGGAGAAGATGTTGGATATGCCTGTGGGGCAGGCTCTTTCTGATCCCCACATGCAGACATAGATTCCCTGTTCCAACTCCCACCACTTATCCCAACACACACTCGCTCCCCCTTGGGTCCCTGTGATCGCCCGGTGGGTGTCGTTCCCCAGTCATTCCCAGTCGGCTGTACGGTCCCCTATGTCCCTGCTCAGCTTCCTGAGCCATCACCACCTATCCAGGGGAATCTGTCCCTTACACGTGATACACACACGTTTCCCCTCAGTGATGCTGACCCTTGTAGCAACGACCTGTACCCTGAGGCACGGGATGGAGGCCTCCCCATAGGTTAACCAGTCTGGCTGGAGTGTTGTGTTGAGTTAGACCCCAGTCACCCTGGCCACCTTCCCTCATGGAAGTAAATAGCGAGCTCCTCCACACCCGGTTCACCACCCCCAGCGGTAACGATTGGTGCTCTCTCTCCCGAGCACCCATAGATGTGGGAGTCTTCCATGTCACCTCGGTCACCGATGCTCACCCCTACCAGGGCGAGCAGGAGCAGAAACTTTCCCATGCCAATTTCCTTTCTGTCGGGACACACAAAACATGTCCCTAGAAGGTTCACTAGCTTGACAAGTGATCGAGTCTCGAAAACTTAAACTTATTATATCTAATTAAACAATAGTAAACCTAAAACTATCAAAACTATAAAACACACTTAAAATTTGTTAGATCCGTGTATCTTGATGTTGTGTCCTTCAATAATTAGACAAGAGACTGCAGGAAACAATCAACAGGTGTTTACTGGATGAGGGTTACTCTAGAACTAACTCTACAGATCCCTACTCAGGGTTTATATACAGGTGTGGTCACTGCCGGTACTACAGTATACAGGAGCTGTAAAAAGTAGCTCTCCCCTTAAAGGTACATACATTACAATTCCTCCCCTTTTAGATTAACAGTACCATAACACTCATTTAACAATTAAATATCAACTAATTACAATTAACACTTTTAACATGCAACATTAACTGAAAATAGTCTATTTATAAATTCAGCCTTTGGGGAGGCTTCCTGATCCTTTCTGGATAGCGCCTTTCCCGAGTGTCTTGCTCTTGGTGCAGAGGCGATTCTGGCCCCCTGTCGTCGGTTGGTTCATCCGCTTCTGATGCTACTGTTTCTGGGGTAGATGCTACCAGTACGCCGGGTCCATCACCAGGTACGTATGGGCGAGACATGGGGTTGACTTGTTCCTGTGACTCTAGGATCTGGTCAACATGGCGTCTCACAATGTTCTCGCCAACATCCACTGTTTACATTAGTGGCCCCTGCCGTGTGCATATCGTTCCTGGTTGCCATTTCTCTGTTCAGTAGTCGCGGGCCAAGACTGGTTGCCCTACATTGAAGCTCCTTGTCAGCTTCTCATTGATGTGCTGGAATTGCTTATTCTCAACATCTCTTCGTACATTTGGTCTGAGCAAATCCAGACGAGATCTCAACCTTCGGTTAAAGAACATCATGGCCGGGGTCTGGTTGGTGACTGCATGTGTCGCATTTCTGTAGGCTAACAGGAAATTGTCCACCTTATGCTGCAGTGGAATGTCGTCATCGCACATGGCCCTTACTGCTTTTTTAAAGGTTTGTACGAACCTCTCAGCCAATCCATTTGTGGCTGGATGATACGGGGCGGATGTGTAATGCCTTACCCCATTCCTTTTCATAAATCTTCGAAACTCTTCTGACACAAACAGTGGTCCGTTATCAGAGGAAATCTGCTCTGGCAAGCCGTTCCTGGCAAAAATGGTCCGTAGGACTGCAACAGTTTTCTCCGTGGTGGTGGAGGACATTTTGATCACCTCAGGCCATTTCGAGTGCGCATCCACGGCTATTAAAAACATTGAGTCCATGAATGGACCAGCAAAATCAATATGCACACGTTGCCATGGAGATGAGGGCCACTCCCATGGGTGTAGAGGGGCATGTGGTGGTGCATTTTGGACCTTCTGGCATCCTGAGCAGCTCTTTGTCAGGTCCTCGATATGCTGATCGATCCCCGGCCACCACACATAAGCCCTAGCAAGGCTTTTCATTTTCACCCCTCCCAGATGACTTTCGTGAAGCTCATTGAGCACTCTCTCCCTTAACTTGGGTGGAATTACCACTCGGGATCCACACATCAAGGTCCCCTGGCTTACTGACAGCTGTTCTCTTCTGGATGAGAATGCTGGCAACAGTGAGTCGCCATGTGCTGGCCATCCCTTCACCGTCAAATCATATACCCGAGACAGTGTCGGGTCATTTCGGGTCTCCTTCTCTATACCAGCGTTAGTTACTGGCAAGCATTCAATTATAGTCGAATTAAATATTTCAACAGGATCCACTACTGGTGCTTCTTCCGCAGTAGGCAGTGGCAGGCGTGATAGCCCATCAGCGTTTCCATGCTGTTTCATGCCCTTATACTTGATTTCATATTGGTGCGCCCCTAGAAAAAGGGACCATCTTTGTAGCCATTGCGCAGTCATCACCGGAACGCCCTTCTTTGGATTAAAGATGGAGAAAAGTGGTTGGTGGTCAGTCAGCAAGGTGAACTTCTGCCCGTGCAGATAGTGGTTGAACTTTTTCACTCCCCACACTAGGCTGAGGGCCTCCCTGTCAATCTGGGCGTAGTTACGCTCGGCTGAGGTTAGTGACCGAGACGCAAAGGCTACTGGCCTCTCCGAGCCGTCCGGGAATTTGTGCGACAGCACCGCTCCAATGCCATAGGGTGATGCATCACACGCCAACCGAATTGGTAGTGCTGGGTTGAAATGAGCCAACACCTCTTTTGATGTGATCAATTCTTTGCACTTCTGGAAAGCTCGTTTACATTCGTCATTCCACTTCCATGGTACCCCCGTTTGCGGTAGGGTGTTCAGTGGGTATAGTACTGTAGACAAATTCGGCAAAAACTTATGGTAGTAGTTCACCAGCCCGAGGAACGACCTCAGTTGTGACACATTTTCCGGTGCTGGAGCCTTGACTACTGCCTCAATCTTTTCAGGTGACTTATGTAACCCCTCTTTATCAATAACGTGGCCACAATACGAGATCTGCTTCTGGAAACAATCGCATTTGTGGCGATTAGCTCGGAGCCCATATTCCTTCAATCTGGTGAGCACCTTCTCCAGGTTGGCGAGGTGATCACTGTCATTTTTGCCCGTGACCAGGATGTCGTCCAAATAACACTGGGTCCCTGGAATCCCTTGCAGGACTTGATCCATTGCCCTTTGCCAAATAGCCGGAGCTGATGCTACCCCGAACACCAGCCGGTTGTATTGGTAGAGACCTTTTTGAGTGTTGATCGTGAGGTACTGTTTCGAGGCTTCCTCTACCTCCATTTGCAGGTACGCCTGGGCCAGATCAATCTTAGTGAAGCGTTTCCCTCCAGATAGCGAGGTGAAAATATCTTCAATCCGCGGAAGCGGATATTGTGCAGTGTGAAGGACTGGGTTCACTGTCACCTTAAAGTCCCCACAAATGCGAACCTTCTTTGGTTCCCCAGGCGTATTACTCAATGACCTCTTCATTACAGGAACGATGGGTGTAGCCCACTCGCTCCAGTCCACTTTGGACAGTACTCCTGAATGTTCCAAACCTTCCAGCTCTGCTTCGACGGCTGGGCGGATCGCATAAGGTACCGGTCTGGCCTTAAAAAACTTTGGGCTTGCATTTTCCTCTATTTTGATCGTCGCTGTTATGCCTTTTAGTGTTCTGAGTCCCTGCTGGAACACTTCTTGTGCGTCAGTTAGCATTTTTGACAGTCGTCCAGGTGTGACGTCGTCATCCTTTTTGGCATCTACAGTCAGTGCTTGTATGGAATGCCAATCTAGCTGTATCTTCCGGATCCATTCACGTCCTAGTAGTGGTGGTCCTCCATCTGGCAATACATATAGGTCCATTTTTGGTGTTTCCTTGCCGTTATATATAACGTTCACCCTTATTTTTCCTTTGGGGTAGACTTTTTGCCCCATGTACGTCTTCAAGACAATCTTTGTATCTCTCAAGGGTATATGTGAGAATAGCCGCTTGTAGTCCCTTCGGTTTATGACTGTTAGGGCTGATCCTGTGTCCAATTCCATTTTCACTTGGACTCCTGCTATCTTGAGCGTGACCCAGATAGTTTGGTGATCCTCCGTTTTGATCACATTATGTAGTTTCAGACAACCCAGCTCCTTGCTTCCAGAGTCTGTACCACTTTTCTGTTCGTCTGAACTACTCTCCGTCACCTTATGTACCTTCTTGTACTTCTCCTGTGGAGATTTCTTGCTGCTGGTTTTCTTTCCCGACCTGCAGACTCTTGCTATGTGTCCTACTTTTCCACACTGTCTACACACTTTGTCCTTGAACCAGCAATCATTATGGTCGTGTGTTGTTCTGCCGCAGCGATAGCACTTCACTGTTCCGTATGACATTTCATTTGTGCCATATTTTTGCGGTCTCCGTTGTATCTCTGCCGCGCCCCGTGCTGCTGCTTTGTGTGATACTGCCATGCTGAAAGCCTTGTCCAGCGTAAGATCCTTTTCTGATAGATGCCGTTTCTGGGTTCCTTCACTTTGAAGCCCACACACAAACTTGTCCCTTAAGGTATCTGCTAGTCCCGTTCCAAACTGGCAGTGTTTCGATAGCTTGTGCAGTTCCGTTAAATACTCAGCATTACTTTCATCTTTATGCTGGTTCCTTTTGTGAAACTTAAACCAAGTGGTCCTGTAGGATTGACACTATGTTTTCAAAATCCTTTTCCACTGGCTTCTCTGGGGTTACTAGGTTTCGCAGTAAGCCATATGTTTTTGCACCCATTGAATTCAACAATACCAGCACTTTCCTGTCATCTGGCACTTCATTCGCCTTGCAGTACACTTCTATGCGTTCGACATATGTCGTCCAATCTTTGACTTCATTGTCGAACGCTGTGACACTGCCACTCTTTGGCATCCCTGGGTGTGGTTAGACTGGCTCAAAATGGCGTCTCCCGCACTCTTCCTTCTTCCCCGCTGCGGCTCAAAATGGCGTCTCCCACGCTTTCCTTTCTTCCCCGCTGACACTGCTCGGCCCTTGAACACCGGCTGCACTCTGCGCGTTTTCCTGCGCGCCTCTCTCTCCCGTTGACGCTGCTCGGCCCTTGAACACCGGCTGCGCTCTGCTCTCTCTCTCTCATCCGTAGCCGCCGCTGTCCGGGAAGGGTCTGCGCAGTACCTGTCGCCAGCCCGTTTTGCTGGACCACCGTGACTGGAGAACCAAGCCCAGCTTTTGACAGCCTCCCCTGCGATGCTCAAATCTCCGCTGGATGACTGGGGGTTTCCCGTGGTTGACGCCCGTGCTTGTGGACTCAGCCTTCTTCCACTGTTCTCCAGGAGCGAATCCCTGGGAGGTGATGCAGAGTTGCAGGTAGGTTTGAATCTTCTCGTCGCCAATGTTAGATCCGTGTATCTTGATGTTGTGTCCTTCAATAATTAGACAAGAGACTGCAGGGAACAATCAACAGGTATTTACTGGATGAGGGCTACTCTAGAACAAACTATACAGATCCCTACTCAGGGTTTACAGGTGTGGTCACTGCCGGTACTACAGTATACAGGAGCTGTAAAAAGTAGTTCTCCCCTTAAAGGTACATACATTACAAAATTCAACAGAGAAGCTATGTACATCTGCCGCCCGTCTCTGTACGGCCAGGCTAATTCCTGTTTGGCCTCTGTCTTCTGCGGCTTCTGGTCAGCTTGTACGCCTGGGCATAAGGTGATCTATGCCGTCGGACCCAAAGAGTCCTTCTTAGAACAACTGGGAGTTTCCCTGAATCCCAGATGATTGGGGGAATGTGCCCTCCTGTATCTCATTGAAACTTATAAAATTCTAACAGGACTAGACAGACTAGATGCAGGAAGGATGTTCCTGATGGCCGGGGAGTCCAGAACCAGGGGTCACAGTCTAAGGATAAGGGGTAAGCCATTTAGGACAGATGAGGAGGAATTTCTTCACCCAGAGAGTGGTGAACCTGTGGAATTCTCTACCACAGAAGGCAGTAGAGGCCAATTCATTAAATATATTCAAGAAGGAGTTAGATATATTTCTTAAGGCTAAAGGGATCAAGGGATATGGAGAGAAAGCAGGGACCGGGTACTGAATTTGGATTATCAGCCATGATCTCATTGAATGGCGGAGCAGGCTCGAGGGGCTGAATGGCCTACTCCTGCTCCTATCTTCTATGTTTCTATGTTTCTATGTACTGCAGCACACTACCCCCTTCTGTGTGGCTGCCGAGTCCCTGTCCTGTCCTGTGGGTTCCCCGCAGCCTGAGGCTGCAGGCTGGGGATCCCTCTTGCTTTCCTTGCCCAACGCTACCTCTCCTGTGAGTCCCTCACCGTTGGAGGCTGCAGGCTGGGGATCCCTGTCCTTAGATTGGTCCCTTACCTTGGGCATTCCTTTTCGGGTAGTGACCCTTCTGGGGCTGAACCGTTTACACTGGTACACTGGTGACCATGGTGGTTTAGGCTGTGGTGTGCAAGGAGACCTCCTTAAGGCTCCGGCTACTGGGGGCATGTCCCAAATAATTGGTGGGATGGCCCCTCCAGTGACACAAGCCACTGTCCCCACCGGTGCAGTCTGTGAGTCTGCCACAGCTGCTGGCTGAGGATCTCTATCTTTAGTGCTGTTCACCCTTGCCGGCCGTTCCCCTTTAAACAGTTTACATTGATTAATGTGGAACCACTTTGTGCGGCAGGGCATCTTTATGGTATAGACCATGGGGCTGGCCTTGTCTACAATGCTGTACGGCCCCATGTACACGGTTCAAAACTCCCTAACCGGACAAAGTTCCTCACCATGACCTGATCCCCTATCTCCCACTCGTGGTGCCTGCGGGGTTCTAGCAGCAGTCGGTTACTCCGGTGCTGTTTTCCCATGTTGCTAGCACCCGAGCGACGGCCGCAGTCCAGCACCCGAGCGACGACCGCAGTCCAGCACCCGAACGGCGAACGAGGCACAGCCCGAGCGGCGGCTGGGCTAGAAAGCCCGGGAAAGGCCCGAGGAGCCAGGCCCAGAGACCTCTGAGGAGAAGGGGAGCAACCAGAAGGCTTCCAGAAGCAAACCAAGACTGTGAGTACAGGGCCCAGGGAGGGAGACTGAAGCCAGGGAAAGGCCCGAGGAGCCAGGCCGAGACAGAGGCACAGAGACCTCTGAGGGGGAGGGGAACAGCCCGAAGGCACCGGGAAACAGCGGCTCACAGACCCAGACCTGAGAAGGGTGAACCCAGAAGCCGAGGCCCAGGGACCACGGGGTCGGAGAGGGGGACCAGGAAAGTTCGCGAACAGGGAGAGGGAAACACCAAACCCGGGGCCCCAGAAAAGCTTATTCTAAGATCAACAATACTTTACCAAAAATGAGCGAATCAGAAGATCCACAACAGCCCCGCTTCCAGATTCCCCCCAACACCGCAAAAAAAGCTATAAAAGCGATCAAGCATGAGCAGATGAGAGAAAAACCAGAAACACTTTTTGCTGACTGTTACAACAATGGGACAAAAAGTAACCTCATTTTCTACTCAGATCAGCCAGTGGCTTGGATCACAGCAATAAAATCACACTATACCAATGTTAAGCTAGAAAATACCGCAAATGGGTCCATAATGAAAATTAACACACCAGGAGACAGTTCAACTACGACGGTCAACGCGTACAATACCGGAACAATATTAGTGCAAGGCAACCTCGACAAATTTGCAACGGCCTTCAGGACACTGAAAAAATTAACTAAGGGGGGAAGGAACAGCCCCAGAGTGGCCCGCACTCCCCCCAACATTGACAACTTACCAGGAGAAAATCTGCCTGGTCAGGAGGTGAACGAGCCACACAGTTGAAACCAGACACTAACCCCGGGGAACCACAGCCACACGATACAACTGACAAACCCCAGCATAACTACCAGGGAGGAAGCCACACATAGTCCCCCTACCATTCCCAGCTCACCAAGAGAAGAGCAGCATAGCCGGGAAGTGAGTGAGCCCTCCAGGGCCGACCAGCCTAGCCAGGAAGTGAGTGAGCCTTCCAGGGCCGACCAGACACATACCCCGGGATCACACAGCCAGATACAACCAAAAGATAAATTTAATCAATTAGAGATAGAGATGGTTAAACTTAGAGAGGACTTCCTCAAAATGAATGACGATCAAAATCAGGAGAGGGAGAGACACAAGAGAGAGCTGAAGCTACTTGAGAACCAGGTGAATCTACTTAGGAATCAGGTGAAAGAGCTGCAGGAAAAAGAAGAGAGCCATAGAGGAGAGATAACACCATTAGACCAGCAACCAGAGGCTAGAGATAAGACAAGACAGAGCCGGACGGAACGGCTGCACTCCCACACGGAACAAAAGCAACAGACACACAATACAAGGGGTGCCACACAGACCGACCAGCATACTGATTCGCAATCTTCCCCCACCACCGTGGAACCACAAGCGGGCCGCTCACAAGAGGTACGCACACACCAGACACCCCAGCCCAGCACACACACTATGAGTCCAAGCGAAAGCCACCAGACAGTAAACACAAACAAGGCTGACGTCGTAATACTCATAGACTCAAATGGGAAATTTCTATGGGAGAAAAAGCTATTCCCTAGAAGTAAAGTAGAAAAGATCTGGTGCCCAACAACAAACAGAGCCATGGGATGGCTGACCAAAGCCAGATTAGGCTCCCCCCAACACATAATAATACACACGGGCACAAATGACCTAAAGACCCAACAGAAAGAAGTAGCAACATCGCTCAGAGCAATGATTAGGAAAGCAAGCAGTACATTTCCAAACACTAGAATCACTGTTTCCACAATATTGCCGAGAACAGACTTCAACAACAACACAATTCATGAGATAAATGCCAGCATAGCAAGAGACTGCGAATCAAACCACAACGTACACCTGGCCCAACACCCCACCCTCGATGAGGAATGTCTTTACGACAACGTCCACATCCAAAGGCAAAGAATATCGATCTTTGCTAAAGCCCTGAAGGACGTCGCTTTTAACCGGGTCCATACCCAGACTCCAAGAGGACCCCCCCCCCGACCACCAGAGATCAGCGGGGTACATATCAGGAACACTACAAGGACCACAAACACACCAACCGAGACCAGAGAGGATCCCCATGCAAAACAACAATATCAGACCTGCACCACTCCTGTCCCACAGGGGAATAGGACTGCTCCCAGCCAGACAGAGGGAGAGATGCACAGGACGTACGCAATACCTCAGACAGAAACAATCCATTAAGAGACAATAAGCAGATGTGCAGCAGCATCTACTTCCGCCTTATGGATCAAGGACTAATTAATAGAAAGAACTGTAACCAAATTGTATTAACTTTTGTAGACAACTGATGTGATCTTTTTTTTCCCACACTTAGACATGACAAACACGTACCACTCTTTAACCTATCATAGTAAAAGATCAAACTTAACATGAAATCCTTATATATTTCGACCTGGAATATCCAAGGTCTACGCTCTTCACTGCGAGAAGTGAAAAGTAGGACCCCAGAGTTCATAGATGAAACTAAAGACCTAGATATTATCATTTTACAGGAAACTTGGTATAAAGGAAAAGGACACACTGGCTGTCCCCAAGGGTACACTGAGCTGGTGGTGCCCTCCAATAAATTACCAAGTGTAACCCAAGGCAGAGACTCCGGAGGCATACTGATCTGGTTTAAAACAGAACTTAAGAATTACATCAAATTTATAAAAAAGGGCGAAAACCATATGTGGCTCAAACTTGAGAGGGAGATTATCTCAAACACCCAAGATGTTTACATTTGTGCACTTTATATCCCTCCAATCGATTCCCCGTACTTTAAAGAGGACACCTTCTCCAACATGGAGGGGGAAATTATCCAATACCAGGCCCAGGGGAACGTGTTGATCTGTGGGGACCTCAATTCAAGAACAGGCGAAGAACCAGACTTCACCAATAATCAGGGAAACAATTACGTTTTCGGGAATAACCACTTTGACATCCCTTCCCTTCCATACAGGCATAACTGCGACAAGCAGTCAAATACCAACGGAAAACAGCTACTACAGCTCTGTCGAAACCTGGGTCTGTACATTGTCAATGGTAGGTTCATAGGAGACCTCCTAGGAAGATCGACCTATTGCTCACCTCTTGGCTGCAGCACAGTAGACTATATGATTACAGACTTAGACCCATCCTCTTTCAGAGCATTCACAGTCAAACCACAAACAACACTGTCAGATCACAGTCAAATTACTATGTTCCTCAAAAAGACAGAAACAAACAACATAGAAACACAACCCAGTAAACTGTACAACACCAAAAAATCGTACAGATGGGCCAAAAACGACACGGAAAAATACCAGAAAACAATTAGCAATGCATCAACTCAAGCTCTCTTAGACACCTTTCTGGATAACATATACACTCACAATAAAGAAGGCGTAAACCGGGCAGTTAGTAAACTAAACAATATTTTTGATAATTTGGCAACAAATGCAAACTTGAAAGCTCGCAAGAACAAACCCAAAACAAAAAACTATGAAAAATGGTTTGACCGAGATTGCCATAACATGAGGAAAAAACTTAGAAAAATATCAAACCAAAAACACAGACATCCAGAAAACGAGGAACTACGCCTTACTTATTGTCAGACACTAACACAATACAGAAACACACTCAGGACCAAAAAAGAGCAATATATTAAGAATACACTCAGCTCCATGGAGGAATCCATTGATTCCAATTGTTTCTGGGAAAACTTGAAAACACTACACAAAAAACAACACGACGATTTGGCCATTCAAAATGGGGACACATGGGTAAACCACTTTGAAAAATTATACCAGAAAAACACACTAAGACCAGAGCAACACCAAATATGCAAAAAACTGGAAAAGCTAGAAATGGCCATAAAAGATAACCAAAACCCGCTGGACGCCATAATAACAGAAAAAGAACTTCTTGAAAAACTCAAGGACCTACGACCAGGAAAAGCCTGCGGGACAGATGGCATACTAAACGAGATGATTAAATACACAGACAACAAAATGAAACTGGCTATCCTAAAACTCTTCAACTTGGTTCTGAGTGTCGGTTATTTCCCTGATATCTGGAACAAAGGACTCATAACGCCCATATACAAAAGTGGGGACAAAATCGACCCAAACAACTATCGAGGCATCTGTGTAAACAGTAACCTGGGGAAGGTATTCTGTAGCATCATAAACAAAAGACTTATAAACTTCCTTGAGGAGCACAATGTCTTGAGTAAAAGCCAAATTGGATTCCTGCCAAACTATAGAACATCCGATCATATCTTCACCCTACAGACCCTAATTGACAAACACGTTCACCATAACAAAAGCAAAATCTACGCATGCTTTGTAGATTTCCAGAAGGCTTTCGACTCCATCTGGCATGACGGTTTATTCCTGAAACTTATCGAAAGTGGGGTAGGAGGGAAAACATATGATGTAATTAAATCAATGTATACAAACAACAAATGTGCAGTTAAAATTGGAGACAAACAAACAAAATACTTCCCACAGGGGCGGGGAGTGACGCAGGGCTCGCCAATCTCACCGACACTCTTTAATATTTACATAAATGGATTGGCAAAACTACTTGAACAATCTACAGCACCCGGCCTCACCCTATATGAATCCAAGGTTAAATTCCTCCTCTATGCAGACGACCTGGTTCTGCTGTCACCTACTAAAGAGGGGCTACAGCAAAACCTGGACCTGCTGGAGTCGTACTGCCAGACTTGGGCCCTGACAATAAATCCCCAAAAAACCAAAGTCCTTGTGTTCCAGCAAAGATCCAAACATCAGGGACCCAAAATAAATTTCACAGTAGGAACAACCAAAATTGAACAAACCACTAACTACACATACTTGGGCTTAAAAATCAGTTCTACGGGAAACTTCAAACTGGCTGTGAATGAACTGAAAGAGAAAGCAAGAAGGGCTTTCTATGCCATCAAAAAATCAATCCAAATAGAAATCCCAATTAGCATTTGGCTCAAAATTTTCAAATCAGTAATTGAACCAATTGCACTCTATGGCAGTGAGGTATGGGGACCGCTAACTCAACAAGAATTTGCAAAATGGGACAAACACCCAATTGAGATCCTACATGCAGAATTCTGTAAAAGTATCCTCCGGACTCAAAGGAAAACAGTAAACAATGCATGCAGGGCGGAACTAGGCCAATATCCATTAATAATCACTATCCAAAAAAGAGCCACCAAATTTTGGAATCACCTACAAATGAGCAATCCCCAATGCTATCACTACGACGCCCTGAAATGCCAAGAGCTGACCATAAAGAAGAATACCCTCAGTCAACTAGTCCTGGGACTCAGTGAAGTAACTACTAACAATACTAACAATAACCAGCCCCAGGACAGTGACAGGGTAACACAAAGAATTCGACCCAACACAATCGTCGCTAAGCAAAAGGAAAAATATCTGACATATTGGGCAGAAACAACAAAAACCCAAAGCAAACTCAATTGCTACTTGGCCCTAAACAGACAATACAACATAGCTGATTACCTGACCATGGTAAAGGATAACAAACTGAGAAGAACCTTGACAAGGTACAGACTTAGCGAACATAGCCTAGCGATCGAAAAAGGCAGACACAGGCAGACCAGGCTGCCAAGAGAGGACAGGATATGCTCTCACTGCAGTCAGGGAGTGGTGGAGACAGAGATGCACTTCCTCACAGCTTGTGGAAAATATCAGGGCATCAGGGAGAATTTCTACCAAAAATTCTCACAAATATGCCCTGATTTCAGAAATCTGAATGACAACCAAAAACTCCCATTCCTACTGGGAGAGGAGAGAAGCTGTATAACACTGGCGGCACACTATGTTACAGCTTGCCATGAACAGAGGGACAACCAGTAAACTAAGAAAATATATATAAACAATGCGAATGTATATTTATACACTCAGGGATATACCTGTTTATACACTATATGAATAGAACTGCGTTTATGTGCTAAACCATAAATGTATTTTGATGCTTTGGCAACATAAGATGTAACTTATCATGCCAATAAAGCGATTTGAATTTGAAAAAATTTGAATTTGAATTTGAATCTGTTTAAGGTGTTCAAACAGATTCCTGACGAAGCTGTCCTGGTTCACCTCTCTGAGCTGACCTTCTGTGAGCACCGGGGCTAGCACATGGGTGGGGGTCCGCAAAACCCTACCAGTCATGAGCTCGTGTGGGAAATACCCTGTGCTTTTTGACGGGCTGGCTCGGATCCCCATTAGGACCAACGGTAAGACGTCTACCCACTTCTTGGGTGAGTCTCCCGTCTCCTTACATAGCCTTTCTTTGATGGTGCGGTTTAAACGCTCTACGGGACCCGATGACTGCGGGTTGTAGACCATGTGCCATTTCCCCTCGATGCCGAGTACCATAAGGTTTTCTTGCATGACCTGCCCGGTAAAATGACTCCCTTGATCGGACTCCACATTGTGAGAACACTTCCCCGACCAGGATCTTAGCTGTACCCAATGCGGTAGCTGTTCGGCAGGGAAAAGCTTCCACCCATTTTGAAAACACATCCACTAGGCAGTATTTGTAGCCTCCCTGGGCAGTGGGTAGGGGCCCAATGTAATCGATCTGGATCGACTGACATGGCCCCTCTACCCTCCTGATGTGTCCCAAAGATACCTTCCTTTTCTGGGGGTCAGGGTTATTGGCAGCACACACCAGACAGCCGGCACAAAACTCGCGGACATATTCCCTCAGTCATGGCCACCGTCCTGCCTGTTCCACCCATTGCCAGGTGGTCTCAGGCCCGGGATGCCCCGCTCCTGGACCCTCATGGGCCAGTTGGAGGAATTCCCTTTGGTGATGCTGCGGCACTACCCACTGCTCCCCCCTGAACAGCATGCCTTCCTTGACAGTGATGGCTGCTGTGCCATATGGGCCCTCTACCTTTTCCCCTTTGTGAGCGCATTCAGGACGGCTCTGAGGATGGGATCCCATACCTGGGCCTGCTTTAGGTCTGGGGCCAAAGCTACCCCCTGTGTGCCTCCCTTGTCCCAGATTGCAGCTACCGAACCTGTTTGGTAGGGATCCCAGAACTCTCCTTCCCTGGCCCCCTGCTTGGCCAATTCATCTACCTTTTGGTTGCCCTCCTGCATGGGCTCTGCCTTTGAATGAGCTTTAACTTTATGGATTTTGACCTTCCCTTCCTCCCCCATGGCTGCCATGATTTTCTCCAGCAGAGGCTTGATTGCCAGGGGTCTCCCGTCAGTGGAGGTGTATCTGCGACAGGACCAGATGGCCAGGTATTCCGTACACGAATTGCATGTGAACATGCTGTCCGAGCAAATCGTGTACGGGGTAGGGAATTTCTCGGGGTGTGTAACCACGTACACTACCGCAGACAGTTCAACTTGCTGGGCGTGCTCAGGGTGCTGGGGAGTTTAATTGCCAGGGCAATGTCCACCCCTGGGTCATAAACTCCACACTCTGTAAATCGCTCGAACTGTCCACATAGATTTCGCGGCCTGTGGGGTGTATCCCAACCCGAAAACCTATGTTGACTTCCCATACCCCTTCCCAGGGCCGTCCCTGGATAAATCATGTTGGCCGCGGGCTTCGGCTCGCAGAGACCTTTCACCCTTAGGTCCATCTGGGAGAGGAGCAGGGTCCAGCGAGCAATGCGGGCACTGCTCACTGTCCCATCTTTAATTCTCCCATCTAGGAGCATCTGGGTGGGCGTGTGATGGGTGAGGAGGGTGATGGGTGAGGTACCTGTGAAGATCAGTGATCTTTTCACAGCCCAGTGAGTGGCGAGGAGGTGCCTCTCACAGTTGGAGTCACCCTTCTCCATATCTGTGAGTATCCTGGAGGAGTAAACCACGGGTCTCAGCTGACCGTGCCTCTCCTGGAGCAGTACTGCACTCAGGCTGTCCCCGCTGGCTGCTGCCTCCAGGAAAAACTCTTTTCCCCCATCAATAGCCCCTAGAGCCGGCGCGGTCTGCAGATCTTGTTTGAGTTTTACGAATGCTGCCTCGCAACCCTCATTCCAAACCCACTCCATTCCCTTGTGTAGGAGTCAGAGCAGAGGGGCTGCTGTGGCTGCGTAATCCTCAATAAAATCTCTGCAGTACCCAGTTAGCCCTAGAAAAGATTTCACTCCTGTGACTGTGTTGGGGGCTGGTAACTCCTGCACTGCTTCCCTTCTAGCTTTGTCGATGGCCCTTTCCCCTGCGCGGACAGTCAGCCCCAGGAATTTTACTTCCTGTTGGCCGATCTGTACCTTCTTCGGGTTTACTTTAAAACCCTCTTGCCTGAGCAGCTCCAGCAGTTCAGCCAGTAGTGGACCGTGTTCCTCTCCTTCATCGGTGAATAGGAGCAGGTCATCCACATACTGTACTAACTGCCGGGGCCGGCTGAAGCCCTTGAAACAATTAGCCATGCATTGGTGAAAAATGCTAGGGCTATTGTGGAAACCCTGAGGTAGGCAGTTCCAGGTGTATTGTTGGCCTTTAAAAGTGAAAGCGAACTTGTACTGGTCCTCTCTCCGTAGATGGATGGACCGAAACCCGTTGGAAATATCCAGCACTGCGAAGGTGGTTGCAGAGGCTGGGATACTTCCAATGAGGTCGGCGACAGCTGCGACCGTGGGTGCACAGGGTGGGTGTTTTGATTGAGTACCCAATAGTCCACTGTGGCCCTCCAGGAGTTGTCCGGTTTTCTAACCGGCCACAGTGGAGAATTTACGTGGGTGGCTATCGGTCTCAATACCCACTGTTTGACCAGAGAGGTCATGGCCATTTCCATGTCTGCCTCCGCCTCCTTGGGGAAATTGTATTGCTTTTGTGGTCAGGTCATGGGGTCCCCACTCACACTAACCTTGACCCCGTTTACCCTCCCACAATCGTGTTTATGAGTGGCAAATGTGGCGAGGTGTGCTCGCACAAATGCCTGGTACTCCATCGGAGTGTTACTGACCATTAGTTCGAGGTCGTAACCCTCCTTTGGTTTTTAATGTGCACAAGGTCCCTCTGCCCTGTTTCTCTGGGATGACTGCCACTTCATTTTCCTTGCATGCTCCCCATAGACAGTGGTTCCTAAGATCCACTAGAATCCTGTGGGCTATGATAAAATCAGCCCCCAGGATCCCCTTCCGTTCCTGCTCCCATTTCATTAAAACACAGGTCCACTTGGTGTGGAGTGCTCCTAAATAAATGGACAGCGGGATGGAGAACGAGCCAGCCTGCTCATTACCTGTGAACCCCACTAAGCTGTATGGGACCCCTTTAGACAGAGGCGAGGCGGTGGGGTTAGATGAATAGACAATGGTGCTCGATGCTCCCGTGTCTAACAGATAGGTCCCTTTCACCTTTTCTACCTCCATCATAACAAGCGGTCTCTTCCATGCATCATACTCAAGGGGACACAGGTAGACAGGCTGCGCTGGTTCCAGTCATAGGTCTGGGTTGGGTGGAGCAGTTGGGGTTAAAACTCCAGTGGCTGTGGCTACCTTCCCTGGGCCATTTAATAAAACTCGGAGCGCAGCCACTATTGAATCAAGCGTGGGGGGAGAGGTCGGTGTTTCAGTTTCTGGGGCAGGAGCTGGGGAGTTCTTTCCTATGTTATCCTTCCACGGATTCCTACAGTCCCTTCTCCAATGCCCACTCTTCCCGCACCTAAAGCAGTTACGCTTCGTATCAGAAGGGTTACCCCCTTCCTGGTGCCATTCTTTCTTACTCTGGCTAGGTTTCATCTCACGAACCTTTCCTTTTGGTGGGTGTTCTTCTACCCCTCTACCGTTACAGTAAGCCAGGGTCAGTTGTCTGACCACTGTCTCCTCGGTGACCTGGGGGCCTTTTGGGTCAAACCACATCTCAGCCTTGGCTCTGATCCATGGCAAGCTGTTTGCCACTAGGCTTCGAGGCCAGTGGGCCAGCTCGCCCTGATTCAGGTGAGCCCATTTGCGATCCCCATTGCAGGCACTCCTGTACACAGACCACAGTCGGTCTGTGAAAGCCTGTGGGGTCTCCCCTGCTAACTGTGTTGTCTTCTCCACCCGGGAGAAAGGACTACCATCGTTCATACCCATGGCCTCCAGAACTTGCTCCCGGATGGCAGCGTACCCCCCTTGCCCTTTCTTGCTCTCCGCAGAGAGGGACTGGTACAACTTGCCATCCAGAGAAAAAAGGAGCATTTTGGCCATCTCGGAGTCATCACACTCGTTGATGCCTGCTGCCTGTTCCACTTCCATGAACTGGACCGAGGGGTCTCCCTTTTGGGTGAGTTTGTTCAGGTGGCTTATCATAGCCCTTAGCTGTTGGGTACCATGGGGAACCACGAATTGGCTTTCCAGGTGTCCCTGACCCCCACCACCGCCGGGTGGGCCAAACTTTTGCTGCCAGGCCGGGCACATCGGCCCCAGCCCCGACGTCTCCTGCATTGGTTCGCCCACCTCTCCCTGCTGCCAAACCGAATTAAAACCCGATGCCACAGGTGGTGGTGGTGTGCACTCCCTGCCAACCTCACAAATCGTTCGTCCCTCCTGCTGCCCAACCGGGTTGTTCCCCGGCGCCACAGGTGACATCTGAACAGTTTCCCCTTCTACTTTCAGGTCCACCCGTGCCGCACCCGGGCTTATTAGGCACACCATGCCTATTGCCCTGGACAGAGCAAGGTTCAAACTATCGATCTGCTTCTGACAGGGGCCGTGATCTCCCGCTTCAAAACCCCTAGTGCTCGCTATCTTATAAGCTGCCTGTATGTCTCTGAACATCTCCTCCTGCTCTTTTATTTGCTACTAGCTGAAGTGCCCGGTGGTGCCGAGGGTCTTTTGAGGGCATGTTGTTGTTGGAAGAGAGAGAGAGAGCGACTGGGGGGAAGAGAGAGCGACTGGGGGGAAGAGAGGGAGCGACTGGGGGGAAGAGAGGGAGCGACTGGGGGGAAGAGAGAGAGAGACTGGGAGGAAGAGAGAGAGCGACTGGGGGGAAGAGAGAGAGCGAGAGACTGGGGGGAAGAGAGAGAGCGACTGGGGGGAAGAGAGAGCGACTGGGGGGAAGAGAGAGAGCGACTGGGGGGAAGAGGGAGGCGGGGGTGGAAAGGAGGAGGGGGGAGGAAAGGGGGAGGAAAGGGGGAGGGGAGAGGGGGAGGGGAGGGGGAGGAAAGGGGGGGAGTGGGGAGGGGAGGAAAGGGGGTGGGGGAGGGGAGGGGGGAGGGGAGGGGGGAGGAAAGGGGATGGGGAGGAAAGGGGGAGGGGGGGAGGAAACGGGGAGGGGGGAGGAAAGGGGGAGGGGGAGGAAAGGGGGAGGGGGGAGGAAAGGGGGAGGGGGGAGGAAAGGGGGAGGAAAGGGGGAGGGGGAAGAAGGGGGAGGGGGGAAGAAGGGGGAGGGGGAATAAGGGGGAGGGGGAATAAGGGGAGGGGGGAATAAGGGGAAGGGGGGAAGGAGGGGGGAAGAAGGGGGGGAAGAAGGGGGAGGGGGAAGAAGGGGGAAGGGGGAGGAAGGGGGGGAAGAAGGGGGAGGGCGGAAGAAGGGGGGGAGGGGGAGGGGGGAAGAAGGGGGAGGGGGGAAGAAGGGGGAGGGGGAGGGGGAAGAAGGGGGAGGGGAAGAAGGGGGAGGGGGAAGAAGGGGGAGGGGGAAGAAGGGGGAGGGGGAAGAAGGGGGAGGGGGAAGAAAGGGGAGGGGGAAGAAGGGGGAGGGGGGAAGAAGGGGGAGGGGGGAAGAAGGGGGAGGAGGGGGGAGGGGGAGGAGGGGGAGGGGGGAAGAAGGGGGAGGGGGAAGAAGGGGGGGAAGGAGGGGGGAGGGGGGAAGGAGGGGGAGGGGGAAGGAGGGGGAGGAGCGGGGAGGGGGAAGAAGGGGGAGGAGTGGGGAGGGGGGAAGAAGGGGGAGGAGGGGGGAGGGGGGAAGAAGGGGGAGGGGGTAGGAGGGGAGGAGTGGGGAGGGGGTAGAAGGGGGAGGGGAAGAAGGGGAGGGGGGAGGGGGGAAGGAGGGGGAGGAGGGGGAGGGGGGAAGAAGGGGGAGAAGGAGGGGGAGGGAAGAAGGGGGAGGAGGGGAGGAGGGGGGAAGAAGGGGGAGGAGGGAAGAAGAGGGAGGGCGAAGAAGGGGAGGGGGAGGGGGAAGAAGGGGGAGGAGGGGGGCGGGGGGAAGAAGGGGGAGGGGGGAAGAAGGGGAGGGGGAGGGGGAAGAAGGGGGATGGGGAAGATGGGGGAGGGGGGAAGGAGGGGGAGGGGGGGAGGGGAGCGCCCCGTCAGCCCGAGCCCCGCCCCCTGTCAGCCCGAGCCCCGCCCCCCCATCCCCCCGAGCCCCGCCCCCCGATCCGAGGCCCGATCTCCTGAGCCCCGCCCTCCCGAGGCCCGATCTCCCGAGCCCCGCCCCCCGATCTCCCGAGCCCCCCCCCCCGATCTCCCGAGGCTCGACCCCCCCCCGATCTCCTGAGGCTTGATCTCCCGAGCCCCGCCCCCCCCAGCCCCGATCTGCCGAACCCCGATCTCCCAGGCCCCGCCCCCCGCCTGAGCCGGCTTCAAGAGCAGAGAGAGAGACGCCGCCGCGCAACCTACCGCGTGAGGCCCGGCCGGACTCAAGTCGCGCGTGCTGACTCGTGCCCCACCCGCCTTTACTAAGATGGCGGCGATGGCGACGCTCGGCTCCGGCCCGCCCCCTCCAGCCTTCACAAAGATGCCGGCGATCGCAAGCCGCTTGTTGAGCGCGACAGGAGGTGCCTAGCTCGGGCGTGGCTGGGCAACAGAGGCCCAGGCTTACAGGCCTGGAAAAATGGTGAAAGGAGGAAAATTCTAGATGTTAGAGAAAAGATTTACAAATTAAATAACTTTTTTAAAAAACAATTTGTGTTTTAAAAGCAACTTTTTTTTTGCTGGAAATGTAGATTTGAAAAGAAACACGCAGAAAGTGGGAAAAAGAAATGAACAGTTTGGAATCAAGATGGCGGCCACTCACCTTGGTTCAGAATGATAATGCCCGCCCACACAACCGTCAGGTCACTGAACTGTAGGATTGGTCAATCATCATGTCACTCAACTGTAGGATGGCCCGCCCGCACACACAATGAACCCGTCCCCACTCGATGCAAATGAGCGGAATTTTAAACGTTTTTTGGATACCGTCGGCACAATTTTTGTCCGACCGTCGGCACAATTTTTGTCCGAGCAAAAAGTAAATACATCTACAAGAGTCCCCTAATGATGAACTTTCTTTTGATATAACATATGTGTAGGTACGCTCTATAACTTTTGATTGTATAGCCGGACAGAGAGACAGACAGAGAGACAGACAGAGAGACAGACAGAGAGACATATCCTTTTATATATATAGATTTGCTAGTATTCCTGTCTGTTCCTATGCTTTTCCATTATCTGCATCTTTTCCTAATTTTGGGCATTTAATTCCTCTAATAATCCTTCCCCTGCTAGAGCCCTTGCTTCAAACAGCTGAGCTGATCCCCACAGCTCTTCTGTTAGTGCCTCAATGCGCTTATCTAAAAGCTGGACCTTTCGCTGGGAGCAGACCAACCATATGGCCTTCTCCACTGACTTTTTATGATCTTTGCTCTCAGTCCATTTGGCTGCAGCAGCGCGCAACAGACTGAGCACCCATTTCTTGGTGATATTCACCTTCTCAAATACGTAAGAGGAAATCCTCTCTTCCATCTTTGTTCTCTCCTCACAAACAGTGTTTACTGCATCACATCCCTTTTACCAAGGTCCTGCCGTGGTCGCCATTATGTAGGGGGCAGTGTGTGGGGTCAGCTTCACCTCTGACTTATGAGCAGTTCTAATCGCTCCCACTCCCTTGGTTCTAGACCTTGGACTTATTTGGGGGTTGTGATAAAAGTGCAGCAGACAACTGATTTTTGGTGCAAGAACTTTGATTTTCATTTGAGAAAGAAAATACAACACAATAATAACACTCTAATAAAATGGGGAAACCCTTCAACATACATGAGGGAAAAATTACAGGAGACAAATCTCTCACCCCTCCCAATCCCACCTTATTAGCTAAGTTAGGCTCTGAAGGACTAGGGATAATGCTCACCAAAATGACTCCTTGACAGTTGAGCTGGTTCGCGATTTCGGGGTTCGCTAGATGTGTCGGTTGGGGCCTGCCATACCCCGGACGTGGTAGAGAACTTCACCTGCATATCTGGTCAGTCTTCACGAGTCCGCTGATGCGGTAGGGTGCGCATTGGATCTATCAGGTGAGTACTCAATTTTCTTTGGTTAGAAATAGGGCCTAGAGTCTTTTTGAATAAAATCTTACCTAGGGGTAAGTCAGGATAGTTTGTAGAGTGGAAAAGACTTGTGAATCTTCGGTTTCTTCCGAGTTGGTTTTGCGTTGGTCGCGGTGGCCCAATATTACCCGGTTGGCTGTGGGTAATATTTGGTTATAACAACAGAAAATGCTGGATGTAATGAAATCTGTTTGTCTTGATCCTGTATTTGTTTTGCACTCATGTATATTACCCTCCCCCACTGTGTATAGTTTCACTTCCTCTTTCCCGACTAACCTGGGAGGTTCCAGGTCTTGGCTCTTGGCTCCGCCCCTGGCTTCTCTTACATAAAGATCCCAGGATCTGTATGACTCATTCCTGTGAACCAGTCGGCGTGTTGAGATGTTAGCTCTGATCTTAGTGATTAAAAGCCAACTTGTTTAAGTCTATAACGTCTAGTTTTGTGGTTATTGAAGGCCCATCAATTTTAATCACTAATGGATCGACTCCTAAAACCAGAGCGTCTGGACTTGGATCCACATTCTGCTGAAGCATCAAATCAATTTGGACACTGGCTCAAATGCTTCGAACTCTTCGCGGGGGCCTCATCCGCTAGCGAGGTAGATAAACTGAGTCTACTGACTACTCGCGTAAGTCATCGGATTTATTCGTTCATCCGGGACGCCACCTCTTACACGGAGGCCATCACTATCCTGAAGGCCCAATACCAGAGGCCGGTAAACGAAGTGTACGCCAGACATCTGCTGGCTACACGCAGGCAGCGACCAGAGGAATCAATGGACAATTTCTTACAGGGCCTAAAGGACCTGGCCCGGGACTGTAACTGCAAGGCCGTGACGGCCAACGCGTACTCTGACGAATTGGTCCGCGATTCCTTCATCACGGGCCTCAAATTGAATTATATCCGGCAGAGACTGCTGGAGAAGGAGGTCCTGGACTTAAAAAAGGCAGTGGCCACTGCGCGATCGCTGGACATGGCCCAGAGAAACTGACTCTTATTCTTCCGGCCATGCGGCCCTCACCACCTCGTGCGCGCCGAGGGGGCCGCCATCTTGGAATCAGCCATCTTCCCCATCCAGGTCTCAGACCAGCTCTACGCCGCCGGAGTCCCCACACAGAAGTTCACCCAGGAGTCCTACTACAGCGGCAATGTCTGGAGGCCCGAAATGCTACTTCTGCGGCCAGGCCAAGCACCCCAGACAACGATGCCCAGCGAAGGACGCTACATGCTTCAAATGTAAGAAAAAGGGGCATTTTAGCAAAGTCTGCAGGGGGAATCCGATTTCCAACTCCGTCACCGCCTCGTGCGTGCTGTGCAGGCCGCCATCTTGGGATCCGCCATCTTTTCCCGAATCAACGGCCGCCCAGGGCCCAACAGTAGCTTCGATCACGGTGGATCAATCCAGGCCACACCCGTTGACAAAATCCATGATGGACATACAGGTAAACGGGAATTTAACGAAATGCTTAATTGACTGTGGGAGTACCGAGAGTTTTATCCACCCTAGCCTGGTACGGCGGCACTCATTAACGGTAACCCCTGCACGGAGCAGAATTGCTATGGCTGCTAAGCCCCACACTTCGGACATTTTGGGCTACTGTGTGGTAACATTGACTGTAAAAGGCACGGACTACAAGGATTTTAAACTCCTCGTGATGCCAGAACTCTGTGTTAATGTAATCTTGGGCCTGGACTTCCAGTGCCACCACGAAAGTGTCACGCTAGCATATGGCGGGTCCCAGCTGCCACTCACAGTCTGTGTTCTATCAACCTTAAAAATCAGCCCGCCCTCTTTATTCGCTAATCTCGCTCTGAACTGTAGGCCCATAGCGACCAAAAGTAGACGGTACAGTCTGGAAGACAGACACTTTATCAAGGCGGAAGTGGACAGACTCCTGCGGGAAGGCATTATTGAATGCAGTACCAGCCCGTGGCGTGCCCAAGTAGTCATAGTTAAAAATAGCGAAAAGAAATGGATGGTAATTGACTACAGCCAGACTGTTAATATTTATACCCAGCTGGACGCCTACCCTTTACCCCCCATATCAGAAATGGTCAACCAGATTGCGCAATACCGAGTCTTCTCGACTATCGACCTCAAATCCGCGTATCACCAGCTCCCCATTAGAACGGAGGACCGCCCATACACCGCCTTCGAGGCGAACGGGCACCTCTACCATTTTCTCAGAGTGCCCTTCGGGGTAACAAATGGGGTCTCGGTCTTCCAACGTGAGATGGACCGCATGGTTGACGAGAATAAACTACAAGCTACCTACCCCTATCTGGACAATGTCACTATCTGTGGGCACAACCAGCAAGACCACGATCTAAATCTTGCGAGATTTTTAAAAACTGCCCTAAAGCTGAATCTAACCTACAACGAAGACAAATGTGTCTTCAACACAACCCGTCTCTGTATCCTCGGCTGTGTGGTGGAAGATGGGGTAATTGGACCGGACCCTGACCGATTACGCCCCCTAAAGGAACTGCCCCTGCCACACAATCCCAAAGCTTTAAAAAGGTGCCTGGGATTTTTTTCGTATTATGCCCAATGGGTGCCCAATTACTCTGATAAGGCCCGACCCCTCATTAAATCGATGTCCTTCCCACTATCAGCTGAAGCTCGGGAGGCTTTCACCAGTATTAAACAGGACATTGAAAGGGCTGCAGTGTGTGCAGTGGACGAATGCATTCCCTTTCAAGTCGAAAGCAATGCGTCAGACTTTGCCTTAGCTGCGACCCTCAATCAGGCTGGGAGACCTGTGGCCTTCTTCTCCCGAACCCTTCAGGGACCTGAAATCAGGCACTCTTCTGTCGAGAAGGAGGCACAGGCTATAGTGGAGGCAGTGCGGCACTGGAGACACTACCTAGCCGGCAAACGTTTCACCCTGCTCACCGACCAGCGGTCGGTGGCTTTCATGTTTAATAACAAACAAAGGGGGAAAATCAAGAATGACAAAATACTCAGGTGGAGGATCGAACTATCCACGTTCGACTATGATATTATGTACAGGCCGGGAGCCCTTAATGAACCCCCAGATGCCCTATCGCGGGGAATGTGTGCCAGCATTCATACGGACAAATTACAGGGTCTCCACAACGACCTCTGTCACCCAGGGGTCACCCGACTATACCATTTTATAAAGTCCCGCAATCTGCCCCACTCCATCGAGGAGGTCAGGGCAATGACCAGAGCCTGCCGCATCTGTGCGGAATGCAAGCCTCGTTTCTACAGGCCTGACCGTGCACACCTTATCAAAGCCACACGGCCATTCGAGTGCCTAAGTCTGGACTTCAAGGGACCCCCTTCCCTCTGCTGACCATAACGTATACTTCCTCAATATCATTGATGAATATTCCCGCTTCCCCTTCGCCATTCCCTGCCCAGACATGACCAGTGCCACGGTCATCAAGTGTCTCTGTAATCTATTCTGCATGTTTGGCATGCCGAACTACATACACAGCGATAGGGGGACGTCATTCATGAGTGACGAGCTGCGCCAGTTCTTGCTCTCGAAGGGGATAGCCACCAGTAGAACCACTAGCTACAACCCCCGGGGTAATGGGCAAGTGGAAAGGGAGAATGCTACTGTTTGGAAGGCTGTCACGTTAGCCTTAAAGTCAAAAGGCCTTCCGACCTCCCGCTGGCAGGAAGTCCTCCCAGACGTGCTCCACTCCATAAGGTCTCTGTTATGTACTGCCACTAACGCTACCCCTCACGAAAAGATGTTCGTTTTCCCCCGGAAATCCACCTCGGGCATATCTCTACCCGCGTGGATGACATCTCCGGGGACAGTACTATTGCGGAAGCATGTGAGAGGCCATAAAACAGACCCCCTTGTGGAAAAGGTACAGCTCCTCCATGCAAACCCTCAGTACGCCTATATCGAATACTCTGACGGGCGAGAGGACACTGTTTCCATAAAAGACCTCGCTCCCTCGGGGAGCGGAGAGAACGATGGGAGACTACCCGATGAAGACCTACACTACAAAGAGACAGGACGTCCAGAGGTATCAATACCCAACTTTAACCTGGAGGACACTGCAGATAACCTGGAAGACACTGCGGAGGCCCGGACAGCGGAGGAACCAGAATCCACTCCCCTAGAGGCACCCAACTGGCTTTGCGCCGATCACTGAGAACTGCAAAACCTCCTGACAGACTCACTTATACCAACTTTTAAGAAACATCACCCCGATGGACTAAATCTATAGAAGGGGTGAATGTAATGAAATCTGTTTGTCTTGATCCTGTATTTGTTTTGCACTCATGTATATTACCCTCCCCCACTGTGTATAGTTTCACTTCCTCTTTCCCGACTAACCTGGGAGGTTCCAGGTCTTGGCTCTTGGCTCCGCCCCTGACTTCTCTTACATAAAGATCCCAGGATCTGTATGACTCATTCCTGTGAACCAGTCGGCGTGTTGAGATGTTAGCTCTGATCTTAGTGATTAAAAGCCAACTTGTTTAAGTCTATAACTTCTAGTTTTGTGGTTATTGAAGGCCCATCACTGGAAAAACTCAGCAGGTCAGGCAACATCTGTGGAGAGAAATTAGAGTCAACGTTTTGGGTCAAAACCCTTTATCAAGCCTAAAGAGGCACAGGGAATGAAATAGATTAATGACTCTAATTTCTCTCCACGGATGTTGCCTGGCCTGCTGAGTGTTTCCAGCATTTTCTGTTGTTATTTCGGATTTCCAGCATCTGCAGTATTTTGCTATCGTACCGGTAATATTCGGTTGGTCGTTTCGTGGGGCCCTTGGTGCCACGAGGTGTCCGATGGTGTGTTATTTCTTCGAGAGAGAGAGAGAACTGCTTCGAGATGCTTGCTCCTTGGTCTTGATGTTGCTCGATGATGGCTCTCCTTGAACTTGGAACTGTTGCTGTTTCCTGTGAGATGATACTGTACCGAACTCCTTCGACTCCGCCTTGCTGAACTTGAACTGTTTAACTGTTGAACAGGCCCTCAATTATACTAATTGAGGCCTGCTAATCTACATGCCAAATCTG
The DNA here is from genome assembly GCF_052327205.1 of Somniosus microcephalus. Taxonomy (NCBI): domain Eukaryota; kingdom Metazoa; phylum Chordata; class Chondrichthyes; order Squaliformes; family Somniosidae; genus Somniosus; species Somniosus microcephalus. Next base: position 102,876,907 of record NC_140997.1, read on the forward strand.
TTCAGGTTTATTGTTAGATTTTGACAGGCTATTAAGTTGTGTAAATTGTTTAAGCGGTTTCGGGATGGCTTCCTGAGTTGTTGAAGTAGCTTAAAAATGTGAGTAGTTGTTTCGGGATGGTTTTCCTGAGCTGTTGAGTTCTTATCTAATTGTCGTGAATTGTCCTCAAGCTTTGAGTTTCCTGTGGGGCCTGAGATTCTTTGTAGGTTGGTGCAACGATTTGTTTTATGCATGAATTTGATGGGTTCTGTGAGGCTGTTCTTCCGTGGGTTTTATTGTTAGCATGTAAATTTCTTGATAGGGGCTGAGTGACGTTTTCAGTTCCCCCAGATTGTCTCAAATACTCAAACTGTCTACTGCAGAGGTAGATCCCATTTCTTTGTTGCAGCCTTTTCCCGAACATGTCCTTTTAAAATGCCAAGTCTGTTTCTGACCTTGGATTTCCTTGTTAGGCCCAACACGCCCTTTTTATCACTCCTGAAGTTTTTTAGCAAGGGTCCAAAGTCATTTTTAATAGGGTTTTCTTTTGTTTTGGGGGATGTTAATTTTGAGAATCTTACAAGTTCAACAATTTCAGATCATAACCTCGGCCCCATTACATTTTTATATATTTTTTATCCACACCTTTGTTTTGTGCCCTTCCCCCTTTTTTATCTCCCACATGGCAGCTGTCTCTCATTCTGCCAGCGCATTTCACATCTGCATCCATTTAATAAACATCTAGAGCCATCTTTTGTCTCTTTGCTAGTCCTATCACCATCTCGTCTCATCTTGAATACCTCTTAATGTCTCTTCACTTCTATTTTGTTCTTTCATCCCCATTTCCCAGCCCCCAAACTGGCCTTTTAATCTGTTTCATTTCCTGTGTTTTCTCTCAGTCCTGACGAAGGGTTTCGACCTGAAACATTGGCTCTATTTCTCTCTCCACGGATGTTGCCTGGCCTGCTGAGTTTTTCCAGCATTTTCTGTTGTTATTTGTGATATGTATTCCTGGCATTGTTGCCGAGGGGCACACGGAATTTTCACCCTCTTTTGTTAGAGCTAATGATTTTCACCATTGAGAAGCACGATAGTAAACGTGCACTCAAAACCCCGGTGGGTAACGACGTCCGCCTTGTGCTCAGAGCAAAAGGTGCTGCGTGTAATTAACGTTCAGTCGGCAGCTTGTGATACTTCCCCCTGGCTGTGCTGTACTCAAGGGCAAGGAGGGCAAACGCTGACGTAGTGTGCCTGTCGTACAATGCACAGAACACACAGCTCCAACTCCACCTCTTGTGGGAAAAAAAGTATGAAAACAGTTGTACTGCCAACACTGACCTACCCTGATTTGGCTTGCAACAGAAAGACTTGCTGCAAGTTTATTAACTCTGCCACTGCCAGACCTGTTAACATTTAGAGTGCTTCTCATCTGTTCCTGTGCCACAGTGAAGACCACTCCAAACAGTGGCAGCATCACAAGATTGAGACTGGGTCAGCCGTGGCGCAGTGGGCAGCACTCTCGCCTCTGAGTCAGAAGATTGTGGGTTCATAGTCCCACTCCAGGGACTTGAGCACATAATCTAGGCTGACACACCCAATGCAGTACCTAGAGAGTGCTGCACTGTCGGAGGTGCCGTCTTTTGGATGCAACGTTAATCCGAGGCTCTGTCTGCCCTCTCAGGTGGATGTAAAAGATCACACCGCCCTATTTCGAAGAATAGCAGGAGAGTTCTCCCCAGTGTCCCGGCCGATATTCATCCCTCATTCAAAATCATTAAACAGATTATCTGGTCAGCATCACATTGCTGTTTGTGGGAGCTTGCTCTGGGCAAACTGGCTGCCCCTTTTCCTACATTACAACAGCGACTACACTTCAAAAAGTACTTAACTGGCTGTGAAGCACTTTGAGACCTCCTGAGGCCATAAAAGGCGTTATAGAAATGCAAGTCTTTCTTCCTTACCAGCAGCACAAGATGGAGATTGAGCCCAAACTTCAAAATAAGTGACATAATGGAATGAAAAAAAGAGTTGATAGTAGTTTCTTTTCAAATGAGGTATGGGGTTGAGCTATGGGAGCTTAATCCCAGTGCCACTGTAGATGCCATACATTAGAAGTGAGTGAATTAAATAACAAACTGCGAAAGAGCCATGAATTTTGTACAGCACAAATTGCAGCAGCTGTTCGCACTTAAGAGCTACCACAGCTATCTGATGAGGCATGTTTCTTCATGGTATGATTCTGCCTCTGTACAACCTGTAGCTGCCAGAAGTGATGTGTCTTCAACAGAGAAGCAGATTTCAACTCAAAGCGCCTTGCACACAATGACCTAGGCTTGCCATCTGTGATTGGACATATTCCTGGAGGTTTGTCACATGACATCCTACCTCCAATCGCCCCCCACCACACTCCCGCCATTGGTTGCCCAACACATCCATCCGCCTGCCCACGGCCAATTGGAAAGCAAAATCTTATCATTACGCCACTGGATGATTCTTGACTTGTCAGGCAGCCTTTTCCTCCCATCTCCAATAATTTTCTAACTAATAATCAAAAAAGTGTTCAAAGAAAAGGATTAAAAAAAAATTCCCCAATGATTTTTCTCTTGGGTTGCCGCAGCAGTGTCCTAAAGATTAATCTTTCATTCCTGGAGACTCCAGGGCAATCCTGGAGGATTGGCGACTGTACAACGACCTGACTGTAATGATCATTTCTATTTTAGCTTAAAGATGAAAACATATACCCTCTTGCAAACAAAAACTACTATGCATCTTAACGTAATGACTGAATGATTGACTATTAACTTCTGTGAAGTTAAATCCCATGTACTGTGCCATATCCAGGTACAGAAAGAAAACAAAGTAATTACATACAGTTCAAAGCAGAAGGAAAATTAAGGGGAGTACATGTTCAAAGTACACATAAAAATTATATGGGCATATTCGCCTCCATTTTCAAGTAGACAAGAATATAAAGTGGGGGAACACCCACTTTAAAATTAGCACGGCTAGGAAAACATGTTCCATATATATCAACACAAAAATATTCGTACCGACTGGCTACATGAGATTTGGATCAAGGCCATTTGGCCCAATTGATCTTATCCTTGCAGAATATCAACTCCACCATAATCCCATTACAGCATTCAGCTGTTCCTTAAATGAGTTGTGTCTCAGCCACCCTACTTGGCTACCTATTCCAGATGGTGATCACTGTGTGTAGAAACAGTACCTGTTTTCCTGTCCTAAACATACCTCACACAATCCTGAATCTATGCCTTCATGTCCTGGTGCCTTAGTGTGTTTGTAAGAATTGACCCAGGTTAACTTTCTCTACCCTATTCAAAAGTATCTTAAATGCCTCAAGAAAGTTCCCTGTTTTCAAGGCTGCATGTTTCGCCAATAATGTCTAACCCCCCCCCCCCACCACAGGCCGGTTCAAAGTTCTACTCCCATTAAAATAAATTGATCTGCTCCAAGGCATGGGTAACATCTTACCATCAGTGACAACATTAGAGTAGCTTACATGGAATGTACAGCACAGAAACAGGCCATTCGGCCCAACTGGTCCCTGCCAGTGTTTATGCTCCACACAAGCCTCCTCCCACCCTCTTCATCTCACCCTATCAGCATATCCTTCTATTCCTTTCTCTCTCATATGCTTTTCTAGCTTTCCCTTAAATGAATCTATACTATTCGCCTCAACCACTCCCTGTGGTAGGGAGTTCCACATTCTCACCACTTTCTGGGTAAAGAGTTTCTCCTGAACTCTTCAATGGATTTATTATTGGGAATTTTACTTTACAATTTTTCTTAAAACAGAAAACGGTTATTAATTTTAGAATTTTTTTGGGGGGTACGTTAAACATAAAGGGGGATCCACCTGATCGCCTGCTGTAACTTCTGCAGAAGCCCGGAACAATGGCGGCTCCCCAGGTTTCCGCTGATTTTCCATCGGAGTGAGGATGGGGAGAAATCCTGGGGGGATTCAATCCCAAAGTACTTTGCTTAGACCTCTCCTACAAAGTAGCAGAAATATCCACACACATTCAAACTAAATGAATATATATTTCTATCTAAAGTTTTTGAAAAGTAGACATGCAATGTACCCAGTCAGAAGGTTGTGGGTTCAAGTCCCACTCCTGAGATTTGAACATGAAATCTAGGCTGACACTCCCAATGCTGCACTGTTGGAGGTGCTGTCTTTCAGATGAGACATTAAACCGAGGCCCAGTCTGCCCTCTCAGGTGGGCGTAAAAGATCCTATGGCACTATTTCGAAGAAGAGCAGGGGAGTTCTCCCTGGTGTCCTGGCCAATATTTATCCCTCAACCAACATCAATAAAAACAGGATTATCTGGTCATTATCACATTGTTGTTTGAGGGAGCTTGCTCTGCACAAATTGGCTGCCATGTTTCCCACATTACAACAGTGATTACATTTCAAAAAGTACTTCATTGGCTGTAAAGCACTTTGGGACGTCCCAAGGTCATGAAAGGCGCTGTATAAATGCAAGTCTTTATTTTCTTTGTGATCACATTTCATAGTTATTGAAGATTAAAATGACAATTTCAAAAGAAACTCTCCCACTGTCTTGTGGACTTTATCCAGTGTCAGAGCCATGCCACCACGGTGATCTGGGGTTCAATACTCTGTCGACGTTAAGTTAGCCCATTTTAGCTAGAACCGCACTACGGAGCTTAAAATCAGCACTCCATAGAGGGGTGACATCAACCACACCGGATAGCTATCGTGTAACCCATAGCTATAGGGTGCACGTGCAAATGTTAGGCAAGGACAGAATTGGGCTTTGCTGTGATGCAGCATACAGTCTAATAGCCCATTGCGATTTTCCTCCGTCAAGGCCTACCCACAAATAATGACCATCTGGGTGAGGTGCCCAAGGGTGCCATGGGAATGCTGCCCAGCAGGGATGTACTGGAACGGCAGAGAACAAGCAGGGTAAATTTAACTTTTAGGGTTCCTGATGCTTGGAAATATTTGAAAAAATATTGACTATTTTCTATCAGATCAAATCTCATAAAAAATAAAGGATTCGATACTGTTCGAATTGTACCATCATGCAATTATAAATTATTTTCTGCAGTTTTAATGCAACTAAAAGCAGATTTAGCCCAAAGAAGCAATGATTAGTATAGGATTTTGCTCTGCAGAGTTAAAGTATCATATTTCATAAACAGAAATCATTGTTGGACCTTACAACTGGTTGAAACAAATGCAGTTCAAAGTTCATCAGAGATAAATGGTAAAACATGCAACAATTATTAACTACTACTTGTGGTGCTGCTGGGTTACAGTGCCCTGGGCACCAACAGCCTCCAATACCTCATCAAAGTTTAATTAAAAAAGAATAATTCTCGGGGTATGGGCGTCACTGGCAAGGCTGGCATTTATTGCCCCACCCTCGTTGCCCTGAGAAGGCGATGGTGGACCTCCTTCTTGATATGACTCGGTGGCTCGCTCGGCCACTTCAGAGGACAGTTAAGAGTCAACCATGTTGGTGCGGGACTGGAGTCACATATAGGCCAGACGGCAGGTTTCACTTCCTTAAAAGACACTAGTGAACCAGTTGTTTTTTTTTACAACAATCCGACAGCTTCAAGGTCGCTTTTATCAGTCTTCTATTTCCAGATCTTTTAAAACTGAATTCAAATTCTCAAACTGCCCTGGTGGGATTTAAACTCACATTCTCTGGATTACTAGTCCATTAACATGATCACTACACTACTGTCTCCACATTCTGTGTGTGTCAACCACACCAGGGAATAGTGCCATGCTGTTTAACTGGGGGGGGGGGGGAGGGGGGAGAACGGGGAGTTCGACCCTGCCCTTTATCTGTGTCACAATCATGCAATTTCCAAAGTGGGAGGATGAGTAGCAGTCTGGAGCAGGAGTCCAGGTCGATTCTCCCCTCAAAAAACCAGGAACGGAGGCAGATTGCCACAACCTCACTATTGCTGCAGCTGAAATTGTGAGCTTAGCACAGACGGGGTGGTGGCGGGATTGAAGTTGGGGCCTTCCTGCTCTGTATGGCTCAGTACCAGGCAGTGCTGTTGCCGGTTAAGCCATCAGAAGAATTTATCCCAGTTGTGTGCAGGGATAAATTCTAGAGCACAGCCCAAAGAGAGGGCATCATGGAAGTTCTCATTAATCAATGACCAACATATTATATATTTAAAAAAATCACATTACTAACTAGTAGACGTTACTTTCTTGAGTATATTCAGGAGTTTAATTATTGTTGTGACCACATATTTTAAAATAAAACTGGTTTTCGTGTAGAGCTTGCTGTCCATATTATTATAGTGTTCAACGCAACAGATACTCTTGACCATTTCACACAGTCACACGTGAAATAAAAGTAAGAAAATACTTTTCTTTTTAAAAAAATGAAAAGCGTAAAATGTCATATTACTGACAGGCAACAAACAAAAATGACATTTTCAGACTGTACAGGACCAGAAATAACTTACTTTCCTGCTTTTTTGTATCATTTATTAATGCAAAATAATTTTACTTGAAATGCTTTAAATTAGAAAGTGGGGGGGGGGGGGAAGAGAAGGAAAATGTTGAACCAAAAAGACTTCTGGGGAATCATTTTTTTTGCACCAATGCAATTTTCTGAACAGTTTGGGTTAAAGATCATATTCTTCCAGTAAAGTAAATCAACAATATGCTGCAAAGTCATACCTGCAGTTTCCTAAATGCAATAAAATATACAAGTAGTCCAACTGAATAATAAAACATTAAAAAGAGTACAATAGAAGCAAGCTTAATATACACCCAATGGTGCGATGATAAACTCTTAACATCCGTCTTCCAGGCTCCCCCACCCCACCCCCCTGAAGAAACTGTGTAGTTCATAAAAACAACACTGTGCAAGGTCGTTCCACAGTCTTGTGGATAAGCTCTGGAAAAGAAAGTACCGGCGGGGGCTACTCGGATGGTCCGTGCCTCTCATTTGTTTAAGTCCCTCTGAGGCCTATTAATAAACAGCACCATTTTAAAAGTTCTTCATTATATATCCTCCATTCACTTGGAACCGTGTCCTTTCAGCAGCATTTCAGGCATTCTTCCCACTCGCTCAAATGCCTTTTTATTTTTTTGTTTTTTTTATATGTATATATTAAAAAAAACAAGATGCCTCCCATCAGTTCGCCGAGCAGTCCCATTCCACACTGTTCCTCTTTATTGCCTCAGAGTTAATCAGTTTTTTTGTCCTTTTTCAATTTGCTGGGAAAACAGTTTGGTTGAGGGCAAAGGGAAATAACAGTCAAAAAAAAGCACCTTTGGCATATAGGTTTTTGGCATGCAACGAAAGAGATTTATGTCCATGCCCTCCATTGCAAGTCGTTGTGTAGCTTATTTTCACCTCACATCTGCAAGAGAAGAAATATTAAAAATTAATGACAAATCCACCACTGTATTTCCATTAAACGACAAGCCACCAAAACTTTTTATAACACAGTCTAGTGTGCATCGTGGTCTACTGCAGGCAAATCCACATTTGAGTGTCAAACACCTGTGCTGCTGATTTTTGGCAAGTCACTCACCCAAGCCTTGTAGTAAAAGAATTCTGTGACTGCAGACATACAATGAGGTAACAACAGATCATGCTGTGCACTTCAACCACTTGTATAAGAAAAAATATATAATTAGTTAACTTCTTTAGTATAAAATCAAACTTCTGTAAATGTTGAAGGATTGCACAGCTAGACGGTGTTTGGATTGTGTGCATTTAGATATGAAGATTAAGGTAACGCTAGCGTGTAACTGTTACCCCTCCATCTAATTCTCTAATCCCCCACCGCCACTCCCTCTCCCAAAGGGGTGTTTCATGCTGGCACAGTAACTCATCAAAGGGGTCTTTATTCAGCTGACCCCAATTCTGTCCCCACCCAATGTCTGAATGTGTATTTTGCAGCAGGAGCCTCTGCATAGTGATCAGGAGACAGAATCCTGCCGGGTTCCCCCTCCCCCTTGCTGAGTGGCACCAAGAGAAGTTGTAGCATCGCCATTATCACCCCCGCCAAGACCCGCTCATGCAGCACAGACCGGGGTTAACTTGGCGGGGGGGGGGGGGGTGCGGGGGGGAGAATACAAGAATATAGTGAGGTGCAGCTTAATGCCAGTGACATTTATTGGGGTAAAAAGGTGATTGGTGACAATCAGAAATAACACGATACCGATGGCTCTGGGCTCCAATAAGTTAACGTTCTGGGAAGTGATTGTCCTTTTAACCAATGTCCCTTGTTCAGTGATGCGATTGGTGGAGGGGAAACTGCAGCACTACAGTGCACAGAGACTAGATTTATTTTAAAATAGAAAGATTTACAGAGCAGCTAATTATCAGGTTCAGCACTAACTGGCACTTGGTAATCAGCACCTCAACAACTGAACATTCCACTCAACCCACAGTCGTCACTTCTGCACATGGATCACTCAGCATCTCCCCCAGTGGGTAAAGGCACTTAGACTAGAACCTGCGCTGAATTTAGTCAGGGTAGCAAGGGCATTACAACTGGCCCCAATGCTCCTGGGCGCGAGAGAGAGGCAAAGGAGCCCAGGTTCCCACTCGTGACTGCTATCCAGTGCCCCCGTTACAAAGAGTAAGTCAATGAGAACAGATTCAAGCTTGGCTATGTTTCCCTCCAGCACTTATTGCTTGAATTTACATGTTGGGCAAGGTGGAACCATATATACGCACATCAGAAGTCGGGGGGGGGTGGTGGAGAAACCCTACTTACCGAGTCAAAATGAGTTTATGAACAAACATTATTGTAACACTATAAAAATCCATTGCATTTGTCATCTCACACAAAATCAATTTGCACAGGACAAGTCATTGAAATTTACACAAGAAATCAAGCATTCAAGGATCAGCGATAGTGCAGGAAAAGGGAAGGATTGTGCAGACGCATGCCCTTCAGATCAGTGAAGGAAAGGAGAAGCAGTGATGGTGTGAAACATCCAGCAGTGAGCAGCTTCAGGGACAGGTATCTTCCCAGGGGCAGAATCAGTCAAGCCAATCAAAAATCATTTCTACCCACTCTCAAGGTGAGATGTGCTAGGATCTGGAATGTGATTGTGTTAAATATAGCGTCTGATTATTAATTTTCTCTTATGATGAATGCTGGCCAATATTGGTTACCTAGCACAGCGAGTCCTACCTGAATGGGTCCCAGAGCTTTTATGTTGGCAACACTTCCTTGTCAGGTACCAGTATTAACTTTTTACGCTTCCGCTTTTTTATTTTTTCACTATTTCTTCCTTTAAAGCGCTTTGGGCTGGTGAAAGGCCCTAAGAAAATGCACTTGTGTTGGAATTTATACAGATAGCGGCAAGTACTGGAGCTGTTTCTAGCCAATAACTGATCACAATCTTACTAAATCAACAGTAACAACAGAGAATGCTGGAAACACTCAGCAGGTCAGGCAGCATCTGTGGAGAGAGAAACAGAGTTAACATTTCAGGTCTGTGACCCTTTGTCAGAACTGGAAAAAGTTAGAGGTGTAACAGGTTTTAAGCAGGGGCAGGGGCAGGGGAAGGGGGGAAAGAACAAAAGGGAAGGTCTGTGATAGGGTGGAAGACAGGAGAGATTAAATGTTGCAAAAGGGGATGGCAGAAATGTTAACACTGTTTCTCGCTCCACAGACGCTGCCTGACCTGCTGAGTATTTCCAGCATTCTCTGTTGTTATTTCAGATTTCCAGCATCTGCAGTATTTTGCTCTTGCATTACTAAATCAGCAACTCTATAATACTTCACTGACCACCAATAAACAGGGTTACCACCTTTTTGTTAAGTCCAAAACCGATGAAGGGGCAGGAGGTTTGAGTGACTCTTCCCTCCAATAAGAGAATTCAGAACAAGGGAGTTAGACAGTAATTCGGAGTTGCTTAATTCAAATTACGAAAGATCAATTTTTTAAATAAGTTTCTCACTTTCCTGTTTTATGTACATTGTTCAACTAAAATTACGAGATAATTCCATTTTCTTTTAAGCTCAAATACGACTTTGAATTATCAGGAGTAGACCGTAGTCTTAGACCTTGAACTGAGCTGGTTAAAAGCAAATCCACAACAAGAGTTGGGAGAACGTGGAATACACTGACCCAGAGGTCATCGGTGCAGCATCACATGGGAATAAGGGTTTTAAAGTAAATGGAGAGAAAGCAGGAAACTGGGATTAAAGAGATGGGGATATGGCTAACAAAGGTCTCGACTGGTCGAAGGGCCGACTCCTGCCCCCACATCAGCTTCTGTGGGTGATGAGGAACCTAGTGCTTCAAACATTAACATGTTCATATAAACCTTCCTATTTCAACAAAGGCATCGATCCCATTTACTTTAGCCTCCATTAAAATCTTGGACAGAGGGCTTTCCTACAAACATGTTAACGATTGCTATTGATATCGTACGGCATGATTTCAACCCCAAGATGTTTGCTTTTTACACGCACCTTCGCTAAGATTACCAAAACAGAAAAAATATATATCCCCATGTTTTAAAAATCAAGACCTGGTGTCTGGTTTACAATTTAGAAATTGCAGGGCAACTGTTAAAAACTAGGCGATCTGGTCCTAAATCAATCAGTGGTGGCAACCCTAGCAGTAAGTAATTTGAAACGTTAGAATATGTATATATAGCACCTGTGACTGCTGAAGGAACTGCAAGTGATCTTTTAATACTGTCAGATGGTCTTTTTAAAAACACAAAAATAAAATTTAATAATGCTAAACACAGATAAACTGAAGCATTTTAGACGCAGTGAAATACCTTCATGTTCTTTGTACTCTGAATTAGATTGTAGTAATGTGCACGAACATTCCAGGTGTTCCTCTAACCTCACTATAACCTCCTTTAATCTTGGTTTGCGCCTTATATACTCCACTTTTGCCACCTGTAAGTCAACAGAAAGTAGGTTAACAGTCGTATCTTGTAGTTGCTGCTCCATATACTGAAAATAACCTCACGTCATTGGGAATTAGACAGATTTATATCATTCATGGTTATGAATTCATCATTTCCAAAGTAATAATTTTTAATCTAAATTGACACTGTGTGCAATGCACAATATATGTAAAAACAAAACAAAATTGTGTAGCATTTCCATGGGTATCCAGTGGGGAGATAAATACAACATTGGATTAAGGGTTGTCAAGAACAAATCGCTAAGGAGGTGGTACTCGGTAAGATAATGGGACTAAAGGCGGATAAATCCCCTGGACCTGATGGCTTACATCCTAGGGTCTTGAGAGAAGTAGCGGTAGGGATTGTGGATGCATTGTGGTAATTTTCCAAAACTCCCTGGATTCAGGAAAGGTCCCAGCAGATTGGAAAACTGCTAATGTAATGCCCTTATTTAAAAAGGGAGGCAGACAAAAGGCTGGAAACTATATACCAGTTAGCCTAACATCTGTGGTTGGTAAAATGTTGGGAGTCCACTATTAAGGAAGCAGTAACAGGACATTTGGATAAGCATAATTTAATCGGACAGAGTCAGCATGGTTTTACAAAGGGGAAGTCGTGTTTGACAAATTTGCTCGAATTCTTTGAGGACGTAACAGGGTGGATAAAGGGGAATCAGTGGGTGTGGTGTATTTGGACTTCCAAAAGGCATTTGACAAGGTGCCACACAAAAGATTACTGCACAAGATAAAAAATCACAGGATTGGGGGCAATGTATTGGCATGGGTGGAGGATTGGCTATCTAACAGAAAACAGAGAGTTGGGATAAATGGTTCATTCTCTGGTTGGCAATCAGTAACTGGTGGTGTTCCGCAGGGGTCGGTGCTGGGACCCCAACTCTTTACAATCTATATTAACGATTTGGAGGAAGGGACCGAGTGCAGCGTATCCAAGTTTGCAGACGATACAAAGATAGGAGGGAAAGCAGTGAGTGAGGAGGACATAAAAAACCTGCAAAAGGACATAGACAGGCTAAGTGAGTGGGCAAAAATTTGGCAGATGGAATATAACGTTGGAAAGTGTGAGGTTATGCATTTTGGCAGGAAAAAATCAAAGAGCAAGTTATTATCTAAATGGAGAGAAACTGCAAAGTGTTACAGTACAAAGGGATCTGGGGGTCCTGGTGCATGAAACACAGAAGGTTAGTATGCAGGTACAGCAGGTGATCAGGAAGGCCAATGGAATCTTGGCTTTTATTGCAAGAGGGATGGAGTATAAAAGCAGGGAAGTCTTAATGCTGTTATACAGGGTACAGGTGAGGCCACACCTGGAATACTGCGTAGAGTTTTGGTTTCCATATTTAAGAAAAGATATACTTGCTCTCGAGGCAGTTCAGAGAAGGTTCACTCGGTTGATTCCGGAGATGAGGGGGTTGACTTATGAGGAAAGGTTGAGTAGGTTGGGCCTCTACTCATTGGAATTCAGAAGAATGAGAGGCGATCTTATCGAAACATATAAGATTGTGAGGGGGCTTGATCGGGTGGATGCGGTGAGGATGTTTCCACTGATGGGTGAGACTAGAACTAGGGGGCATAATCTTAGAATACTTTCAAAACTGAGATGAGGAGAAACTTCTTCACTCAGAGGGTAGTAAATCTATGGAATTTACTACCTCAGAGAGTTGTGGAAGCTGTGACATTAAATAAATTTAAAATGGAGATAGACAGTTTCCTAGCTGATAAGGGAATAAGGGGTTACGGGGAGAGGGCAGGGAAGTGGACGTGAGTCTAAGTTAGGATCAGCCATGATCCTATTGAATGGCGGAGCAGGCCCGAGGGGCCGTATGGCCTACTCCTGCTCCTACTACTTCTTATGACTTGTCTCCAGTGAGAAGCACCCACTTTAATGCAATCTGAGGGACAAACTCCCTTTGGTAGTGCACCATACTTTCGGCATTGTTTGAATGCAGTCATTGACCTCTTTAGTGCACAAAGCAACGTATTATACCAGTGTTAGGGATTCAAACAGGTTTAACTTTACAATCCACAGCATTGTTGAAAAGGTTTGTTTCAATCTTTGCCTGAATTGAGTGTAGGCTCTAAGCAGAGGATAGCATTCAAACGTTAACCAGTGCGCTATAGGAAGACATCAGGGGCTAGATTTTCAGTATAGACAGTTTTGGGGCGCTAAGCTTAGCGCCCGCCCCAAAGTTGCGCCCTAAGAGGCGTTCCACTAGTATCTTTAGGGGAGACGAGGAGGAAGGAGAAGAGGAAGAGGAAGAGGAAGAGGAGGAGGAGGAGGAGGAGGAGGAGGAGGAGTAGGAGTAGGAGGAGTAGTAGTAGTAGTAGTAGTAGTAGTAGTAGTAGTAGTAGTAGTAGTAGTAGTAGTAATAATAATAATAATTGGTGCCCGGAAACATAAATAGACCGTTCAGAACAACACACAGCTTACTTCCACACAACACATGCAGAGTGCCTTTTGTACGAGTGCCCTTTAATTTGCGCTCCCCAGGGTGTGTTGCGTTCCATTTTACAAACGCTCTGGACGCCAGGCGCACAATAGGGCGGTCCGACTGAAGTTTGGATTCGGGGCGGCCAAAGGGCGTTGCACAAGGATGTGACGTCATTTTCTGCACGCGCATCCGGGCGGCCGCTAAACTTTGCGCCGGCGCTAACGGGCAACTTAATTTGGGGCGGGGCGCAAACTGCGCTGCGCCCAGGCGCTACACGCATAGCGCCCGAAAATCACTTCTCTTAAGGCGCTAACTGCTGGCGCAAGCAACTGAAAATCTAGCCCCAAACCCCTTAGTCGGATGTACAAGTACAGTTTTGGGTCACACAAGTTGAAAATATAAAAAACAAAGCAGAGTAATAGAGGACACTTGATGTAGACATTTGAATGCTATCCTGTTGGAGCTCCCCTGTCTGCTCAGGGCCTACACTGGTATAATTCAGTAACTCCTAGATATTACAGCCAACAAAACGTGTACATTTCAGAAGACCATGTTTGTAGGTCTGGGAATAGTAATAGCTCCCTCGAACAAAATAACTGCCAAGATTATACATACAGAAAAGACACATACCAAATACCGGTGTGCAAGACAGTTACCTTGTTTATCTGGCGTCAGGAGAAGAGCACTGTGCACACTTCCCAGTTCCCTTCTCCACTTTTTAAATAAGGTAATGTAGTGGATCTGATACTGGATTAGCAGGCATGAGTTCAAATCTTGCCATGCAAGGCCAAGAAACTCAAATTCAATAAAATCTAGCAAGATGTAGCTTGCACCAAAAAACAGACCCTTGAAAGCTACTGGATTGTCATTAAAACCCAAATGCTGCTCGAATACCTTTTACAGGAGGGAACCCATTACCCCGACCCAGCCTGGCTGACGCATGACTCTATACTACGCGGCAGACTCAAATGCTCCAAGTAGTCTAGCAAGCCACTCAGTTATACAAACAATCACCAAGGGATGGGCAATAAATCCAGGGTTGCGCACATCCAGAGAACTATTTTTAATTTTTGTACCCCCCATTCAGCACAGCTCTCCGTAAAGCACTGCTAGGGGATTGAGGGACTCCTTTCTGTACTTGTGCATGACTTACTTTCATCATTACAGGTTTCCCATTCAGTGGAAATATCTTCAATGCTTTAGGCAAGTCTATTCCAGGCATTTTTGGAAAATTACTGACTGTCTTTTAGCTTCAATATAGACATCCACGTATACATAAAAGGAGTAATTTAATTTTAATGGTGGGAAAATCAGGAGCAGCGCATGCCTGAATTTCCGATGGGTGTTCCCGTCAATCTGGCAGCACAGATTTGTAAAATTACTCCAAAATATACAAATAAAACCTAAAAATATATAGAACTGCAGAAGGATTCAGCTTAAAGCGATTAAAAGGCATCCTGCATTTTCTTGGATTACCCTCAGTGGTCACGATTCTGTCCTTGTCCCCAGCAGGACTATCACTGCTCGATCTGTCAGCAAGGAACAGAGACCAGCTCCATTTACCGTCAACGGGCGTGCGCACAGGCAGTCACTGAAATATTTAAACTACTAACACAGAAAGACATTGAAAAGAGGAGACTGTCAGGGCCAAAAAAACGTGACAATGGTAATGCGCTCAACATAACAAAACTGTGGTTAAAATTGATTGGGTCAGTGTGAAAAGGAAAACTTCAAAGGCAAACCGCTTTTATTGTGAAAAGGGAACAAAGAACACCTACAGTAGCTGGAGCAGTAACCAGATTCCACGGAGACACCAACAACACCAGGGAGGACACAGCATCAATAGAACAAAGAAACAGAAAACATAGATTAGTTCTCCTTGAAGTGCTTCTGCAATAGGTGATGCTCCCTCCCACTCTCATTTACAATTAATTCGGAGAATCAATGCTGCATTTTTGAATGCGGAGTTGCTTCCAAGTTCAATTTGTGACTTAAACTTGCTTGCTCTTCCTGATGTCGAGGAAAGATCTGCACAATCCAGCTATGGAAAAATCACATTGCTGCCTACAAATACTGGCCTGGCTGCAGTCTGAAAAACTGAGGTGTGGCATCTAGTACTGCCTCAGTGCTGCTTCTCAATGAGCTTCAGAAAATCAGCTACAGGGTGAATCTGGACTCTTCCAGCAACACTAGCAGCCCCTTCATTCCCTCCCCACCGCCTCAATTTATACTACAGCTCTGCGACTAAAGTCAGGATCAGCAAAACTGCAGTAATGTAAATGAAGCGATAATTCAGCGTTGTGGAACCTGTGCAGTGATCAAAATTTAAAATCTTGTACAGAGAGGAAGTCTGATCGGAGATCTGTGCTGGTTGCAGTGGTTGTAGTTCCTCCTGTAAGGACTCTATTCCATTCTCCCAGTTTCTCCGTCTCCGCCGTATCTGCTCCGACGATGCCACCTTCCACACCAGTGCTTCCGACATGTCTTCCTTTTTCCGCAACCAAGGATTCCCCTCTACCGTGGTTGACACGGCCCTCGACCGTGTCTGTTCTATCTCCCGCACTTCTGCCCTCACCCCTGCCCCTCCCTCCTGGAACCACGATAGGGTTCTCCTTGTCCTCACCCTTCACCCCACCAGCCTCCACATTCAGCGGATCATCCTCCGCCATTTCCGCTACCTCCAAAGTAATCCCACCACCAAACGCATCTTCCCCTCCCCTGTCAGCATTCCGTAGGGACCGCTCCCTCCGAGACACCCTAGTCCACTCCTCTATCACCCCCAACAGCCCTTCCCCTTCGCCTGGCACCTTCCCGTGCAAGCGCAGGAGATGTAACACCTGCCCCTCTACCACCCCCCTTCCCACTGTCCAGGGCCCCAAACACCCCTTCCAGGTGAAACAGCGATTTACTTGTACTTCTCGCAATCTAGTATACTGTATTCGCTCCTCACGATGCGGTCTCCTCTACATTGGGGAGACCAAACGCAGATTGGGTGACCGTTTTGCGGAACACCTCCGTTCAGTCCGTAAGGGTGACCCCGAGCTTCCGGTCGCCTGTCATTTCAATTCACCGCTCCATTCCCACTCGGACCTCACCATCCTTGGCCTCTTGCATTGTTCCACGGAAGCTCAACGTAAACTCGAGGAACAGCACCTCATCTTCCGATTAGGCACTCTGCAGCCTTCCGGACTCAATATCGAGTTCAACAATTTCAGATCATAACCTCGGCACCTATTACATTTTTACTTATATATTTCTTTCCACCCCTTTGTTTTGGGTCTTCCCTCCCCCCCCCTTTCCTTTTTTTTCTCTCTCCCATATGGCAGCTGTTTCTCATCCTGCCAGTACACTTCACACCTAATCTGAGCTGACTTTGTCTCCTCTGTCCTATTACCATCTCGTCTGGTTTTGAATACCTCTTAATGTCTCTTTACTTCTCTTTTGTTCTATTGCAGCCCTGCCTTCGATCTATTTTATTTCCTTTCCGGTTTTGAAAAAGGGTTCACCTGAAACGTCAACTTTTAATTTCTCTCCATGGATGTTGCCTGGCCTGCTGAGTTTTTCCAGCATTTTCTGTTGTTATTTCGGATTTCCAGCATCTGCAGTATTTTGCTATCGTAGTTGTGAGCAGGTGTCTAGTGAAGCTTTAAACCAACAGGTCAGCTGATGCGATAGCAAAATACTGCGGATGCTGGAAGTCCGAAATAACAACAGAAAACGCTGGAAAAACTCAGCAGGCCAGGCAACATCCGTGGAGAGGGAAATAGAGTCAACGTTTCGGGTCGAAACCCTTCGACAGAACTGAGAAAAAAAAGGCAGGAAATGAAAAGATTAAAAGGCAGTTTGGGGTGCTGGGAAATGGGGGAGGGGATGAAAGAAGAGACATTAAGAGATATTCAAGGTGAGACGAGATGGTAATAGGACAGGTAAAGACACAGACAATGGCTCTAGATGAAGTGTGAAATGCACCGGCAGAGTGAGAGACTGCTGCCATGTGGGAGAGAGAGAGAAAAAAGGAAAAGGCACAAACCAAAAGTGTGGATAAAAAATATAAAATTATAATAGGGGCCGAGGTTATGATCTGAAATTGTTGAACTCGATATTGAGCTCACTGTAAAGTGCCTAATCGGAAGATGAGGTGCTGTTCCTCGAGTTTACGGTGAGCTTCCGTGGAACAATACAAGAGGCCAAGGATGGTGAGGTCCGAGTGGGAATGGAGCGGTGAATTGAAATGACAGGCGACCGGAAGCTCGGGGTCACCCTTACGGACTGAACGGAGGTGTTCCGCAAAGTGGTCACCCAATCAGCGTTTGGTCTCCCCAATGTAGAGGAGACCACATCATGAGCAGCGAATACAGTATACTAGATTGCGAGAAGTACAAGTAAATCGCTGTTTCACCTGGAAGGGGTGTTTGGGGTCCTGGACAGTGGGAAGTGGGGAGGTATATGGACAGGTGTTGCATCTCCTGCGCTTGCACGGGAAGGTGCCGGGCGAAGGGGAAGGGGTGCTGGGGGTGATAGAGGAGTGGACTAGGGTGTCTCAGAGGGAGCGGTCCCTACGGAATGCTGAAAGGGGAGGGGAGGGGAGGGGATGATGTGTTTGGTGGTGGGATCACGTTGGAGGTGGCAGAAATGGCGGAGGATGATCCGTTGAATGTGGAGGCTGGTGGGGTGAAAGGTGAGGACAAGGGGAACCCTATCGTGGTTCCGGGAGGGAGGGGCAGGGGTGAGGGCAGAAGTGCGGGAGATAGAATGAACCCGGTCGAGGGCCATGTCAACCACGGTAGAGGGGAATCCTCGGTTGAAGAAAAAGGAAGACATGGTGTGGAAGGTGGCATCGTCAGAGCAGATGCGGCGGAGACGGTGAAACTAGGAGAATGGAATAGAGTCCTTACAAGAGGTGGGGTGGGAGGAAGTGTAGTCCAGGTAGCTGTGGGAGTCAGTGGGCGTGTAGTGAATGTTGGTCAATAACGTATCCCCAGAGATGGAGAAGTCGAGGAAGGGAAGGGAAGATTCAGAGATGGACCATGTGAAGGTGAGGGAAGGGTGGAAATTGGAGGCAAAGTGAATGAAATTGTCAAGTTCAGGGCGAGAGCAGGAAACGGCACCGATACGGTCATCAATGTACCGGAAAAAGGTGAGGGAGGGGACCCGAGTAGGAATGGAACAAAGAGTGTTCCACATATCCCACGAAAAGGCAGGCATAGCTAGGACCCATGCAGGTACCCATAGCAACACCTTTAATTTGGAGGAAATGAGTGGAGTCAAAGGAGAAGTTGTTCAATGTGAGAACAAGTTCAGCCAGGCAGAGGAGGGTGGTGGTGGATGGGGACTGGTTGGGCCTCTGTTCAAGGAAGAAGCGGAGCGCCCTCAGGCCATCCTGGTAGGGGATGGAGGTGTAGAGGGATTGTACGTCCATGGTGAGAAGGAGGTGGTTGGGGCCAGAAAACTGGAAACTGTTAAAGTGGCAGAGGGTGTCAGAAGAGTCACGGATGTAGGTAGGAAGAGACTGGACAAGGGGAGAAAAGATAGAGTCGAGATAGGAAGAGATAAGTTCCGTGGGGCAAGAACAGGCTGAAACGATGGGTCTACCAGGGCAGTCCTGTTTGTGGATCAACTGATGTGCAGCCCTAACTAATCTGGGCAGCAGGAGCAAAGGGGGTAAGAAATAATACTCACCTTTCCTTTTATGTAATGTTTACAAAATAAAAGCATCATACCTGTCCTTTCAACCAAATCCTGTGATTTCACCAATGATATTTACAACTGCTCTGTGATGTTTAAGCAAGTTTTCTATGGCAAATCACTACCAACAACTTGTATTTATATAACGCCTTTAACGTAGTAAAACATCCCAAGGTGCTTCACAGGAGTATAAGATTAAAAATTTGACACCAAGCCAGATAAGGAGAAATGAAGGCAGATGACCAAAAGCGGTAGGTTTTAAAGAGCGTCTTAAATGAGGAAGGAGAGGTAGTGAGGTGGAGAGGTTTAAGGAGGGAATTCCAGAGCATTAGGACCTAGGCAACAGAAGGCACGACCACCAATGGTTGAGCGATTATAATCAGGGATACTCAAGAGGGCAGAATTAGAGGAGCACAGATATCTTGGGGGGTTGTGGAGCTGGAGGAGATTACAGAGATAGCAAGGGTCAAGGACATGGAGGGATTTGAAAATAAGGATGAGAATTCTGAAATCGATTTGTTGCTTAACCGGGAGCCAATGTAAGTCAGCGACCACAGGGGTGATGGGTGAACGGGACTTGGTGCGAGTTAGGACACAGGCAGCCGAGTTTTGGATCACCTCAAGTTTATGTAGGGTAGAATGTGGGAGACCAGCCAGGAGTGTGTTGGAATAGTCAAGTCTAGAGGTAACAAAGGCATGTATGAGGGTTTCAGCAGTGGATGAGCTGAGGCAAGGGCGGAGACGGGCGATGTTACGGAGGTGGAAATAGGTGGTGACATGAATCAGTCATTCATGAAAGACTTATGAAATAATACTGAGCGGCCTACGGGTGGCGCTGTCCAGGGAGAGTATAAATACTCGGGCACGGGCCCAGCTTGCGCAGGGCATTCTTAACAGGAACTAGTGAAGGACACAACTAGACCTCCATGTTGTAAAACAGTTGATTAAAGCTTTGTTTAACGCTTAGACCAAGTGCCTAGTAGTTTTCTTACATCAGACGGTCTTTGTTATTCTGCAGTTATAGAAAAATAGGAGCAGGGGTAGGCCATTCAGCCCTTCAAGCCTGCTCCACCATTCAATATGATCATGGCTGATCCTCTATCTCAATACCATATACCTGCTCTCTCCCCATACCCCTTGATGCCTTTTGTGTCCAGAAATCTATCTATCTCCATCTTAAATATATTCAGTGACTTGGCCTCCACAGCCTTCTGTGGTAGACAATTCCACAGGTTCACCACCTTCTGAGTGAAGAAATTTCTCATCTCAGTCCTAAATGTCCTACCCTGTATCCTGAGACTGTGACCCCTCGTTCTAGACCACCCAGCCAGGGGAAACATCCTCCCTGCATCCAGTCTGTCTAGCCCTGTCAGAATTTTATATGTTTCAATGAGATCCCCTCTCATTCTTCTAAACTCTAGTGAATACAGGCCTACTCGACCCAATCTCTCCTCATAAGACAGTCCTGCCATCCCAGGAATCAGTCTGGTGAACCTTTGCTGCACTCCCTCTATGGCAAGTATATCCTTTCTTATGTAAGGAGACCAAAACTGCACACAGTACTCCAGGTAAGGTCCCACCAAGGCTGTAGTATAACTGTAGTAAGACATCCTTGCTCCAGTACTCAAATCCTCTTGCAATGAAGGCCAACATACCATTTGCCTTCCTAGCTGCTTGCTGCACCTGCATGTTTGCTTTCAGTGACTGGTGTAGAAGGACACCCAAGTCCCTTTGTACATCAACATTTCCCAAATTATCACCACTTAAATAATACTGCCTTTCTGTTTTTCCTACCGAAGTGGATAACTTCACATTTATCCATGTTATACTGCATCTGCCATGTATTTGCCCACCCACTCAACTTGTCTAAATCGCCTTGAAGCCTTTTTGCATCCTCCTCACAACTCACAATCGTGTCGTCAGCAAACTTGGAAATATTACATTTGGTTCCCTCATCCAAATCATTGATATATATTGTGAATAGCTGGGGCCCAAGCACTTATCCCTGCAGTACCCCACTAGTCACCGCCTGCCACCCTGAAAAAGACCCATTTATTCCTACTCTCTGTTTCCTGTCTGTTAACCAATTTTCAATCCATGCCAGTATATTACACCCAATCCCATGTGCTTTAATTTTGCACACTAACCTCTTATGTGGGACTTTATCAAAGGCCTTCTAAAAATCTAAATACACCACATCCACTGGTTCTCCCTTATCTATTCTACCAGTTACATCCTCAAAAAACTCCAGTAGGTTTGTCAAACACAATTTCCATTTCATAAATTCATGTTGACTTTGCCTAATCCCGTTGATATTTTCTAAGTGTCCTGTTACCACATCCTTTAGAATAGACTCTAGCATTTTCCCTACTACTGATGTTAGGCTAACCGGTCTGTAGTTCCCTGTTTTCTCTCAACCTCCTTTTTAAAATAGTGGGGTTACATTTGCCACCCTCCAATCTGCAGGAACTGTTCCATAATCTATAGAATTTTGGAAGATGACAACCAATGCATCCACTATTTCCATGGCTACCTCCTTTAGTACTCTGGGATGCAGATTATCAGGCCCTGGGGATTTAGCGGCTTTCAGTCCCATTCATTTCTCCAGTACTATTTTCTTTACTAATATTAATTTCCTTTAATTCCTCCTTCTCACTAAACCCTTGGTTCCCTAGCATTTCTGGGAAGTTATTTGTGTCCTCCTCCGTGAAGACAGAACCAACGTATTTGTTTAATTGCTCTGCCATTTCCTTGTTCCCCATTATAAATTCTCCCATTTCTGACTGTAAGGGATCTACATTTGTCTTCACTACTCTTTTTCTTTTTACATACTTGCAGAAGCTTTTACAGTCCACTTTTATGTTCCTTGCAAGTTTACTCTCATGCTATTTTTCCCCTCTTAATCAATCTCTTGGTCCTTTTTTGTTGAACTGAACTGTTCCCAATCTTTAGGCTTGCTACTTTTTCTGGCGACTTTATATGACTCCTCTTTGGATCTAATACTATCCTTAATTTCTTTTGTTAGCCATGGTTGGGCCGCTTTTCATTTGTGTTTTTGCACCAGAAAGGAATGTATAATTGCTGCAATTCATGCATTCGTTCCTTAAATATTAGCCATTGCCTATCCACTGTCATGCCTTATAATGAAGTTCCCCAATCTATCATAGCTAACTCACTCCTCATACTTTCATAGTTTCCTTTATTTAGATTTAGGACCCTAGTTTCAGATTGGACTTCTTTACTTTCCATCTTAATGAAGAATTCTTTCATGTTATGGTCACTCTTCCCTAAAAGACCCCGCACAACAAGATTATTAATTAACCCCTTCACATTGCACAATACATGTTGAGGAGCCAACTAGGGAACATACTGGTCTAAAAAACCATCTCGTACACGCTCCATACGTGGTCGGAAGCTCATTTCAGGGTCAAATATGACACCAAGGTTGTGTGGTAACAGTGTGGTTCAGCCTTGGACAGATGTTAGGGAGAGGGATGGAGTCAGTGGCTAGGGAACAGAGTTTGTGGCAGGGACCAAAAACAATGGATTCAGTCTCCCCAATATCTACCCATAACCATATCAAAAAATGAGAAATCAATTAATCCTGCCATTTTCCAGAGACTGTTAAAAGGCCACATTCCAATTATTTTAGTTGCATTTGCTGTGGATTTGACACAGTTACCAAGTGACTCATGACTGACCATTAACTCAGTGTCAGTAACTGGAGATCAGGTTTACTGAAACACTGCCCAACAGGAGATTTTCTTACAAGTGTTGTTCTTAACTGATTCGCTACTCACTCAATACTTAATGCTCAGTTTTATAACGGTTAAGCACAAAATGGTTTGCTCACTAACTCATTCATCCTGTGCTATAATTCACTTTCAGCTCCAGTTATGATGAGAAATGCCGTAATAACCCGATAGGATGCTTTCCTGTGATCTGAATGGGACTGGAGAGGACACGGAGCACCGTGGTTAGCAATGCTGCAGCAAATGAGATAAATACCATATTAGCCACAAAATACTTCCAAGACACAAGACATTGGTTAGGTTGTGCCATCCAATGTTAGCCATTAACCCATTCATATGAAACTCCTGCGTCTGCTATAACAAAGCAGTAACTCATTTTGCATTAAAACGGTGGATGGAGGAATTTCATTTGAACATGCAAATGCATTTGTTACTAATATCGCACAGTGTGATTTCAACCCAATGCTGTACAAGTATATTACACGGGGAATATTTTGTGATGCTCTGCTGCTGACATAGAGCCTCGCTAACTTTCACTTTGGGTCAGAGAATCAAGAACTGCAGCATTGTAGGCACATTTCCAACCCGCGTTCACATCTAGTAAGGCTTTGTGCTTACAAGATGCTTAATGCATTATACAGAAAGCTGTTCATTATAGTGCATACTTTCTTGTGTCAATACTTACTTCCTATAACACATCCCCATCACACTTTGTTGATAACAACTCTAAAAAGCATAACCTGCAGCTCACTGTGAGCATGATATGGGAAATCATATAGGTATGCACACACACACACACACAAAAAAATGCTAAGTGGTACAAAAGCTATAAAACAGACAAGTTCCAGAAGCTTATTATGTGGAGTGGGGGGTGGGTTGTGTAAATCGAAAGATGCGTGTCCAATGCAGTAATCTTTAGTTCAAAAAAATAACCAGAAGGTATTCAGCACTTGCTTGTATCCTCCATAGCACATCCATTTGCTCCTGAGATAGCCTTGAGCAGTATAGCAGTCTTTAAGCTGTTAATGGTTTCGGCAATTGTCTGAGGTTTAATAGTGAGGTCTTTTAGGTTTTAGCTGTTGCATTAGCTTTGCTTTTTGTGAATTCCTCTCTTTCTTTTGCCTCTCAGGTCCTAAACCTGCTGTTGCTGATGGAGTTGGCCAAATGGAAGCACAGACTTGCCCGCCAGTGCTGCTCTTGCTATCTGTGTGCGTTTAAGGTTTGGTATGTGCATGTGCACTGATAAATGTGTGGGCTTGGCCGCTCTCAATTTTAATTATTATGGAATTTGGCTTCAAGTTTCTTCACAATCTACTAAGCTCATGATCAGTCCAAACTGTTGTAATAATAGAATATATAAAAATACTCGGACTCAGTTTTGAGAGGTGAGGTAAGAAATTTGCTGGCAGAACAAGGTACAAGCACATTATTTATCCACTATGGTCATTACTCCCCTGAATATTCTTCACTTGTTCCTTCCAAGTTAAAAATACACTATTCTAAAATACTTTTGCTACTAGATGGATCACATAGTCTCATACTTTAACTTACTTTCCCTCCTAGACCTTAGAACTGCAGAAAATTCCCATCAGATATGGCTCAATGAGCAGCACCCTCACCTCTAAGTCAGAAGGTTGTGGGTTCAAGTCCCACTCCAGGGACATGAGCACAAAAATCCAGGCTGACTCCCACAGTGAAGTACTGAGGGAGCGTTGCACTGTTGGGGGTGCTGTCTTTCAGATGAGACGTTAAACCGAGGCCCCGTCTGCCCTCTCAGGTGGACGTAAAAGATCCCATGGCACTATTTTGAAGAAGAGCAGGGGAGTTCTCCCCGGTGTCCTGGCCAATATTTATCCCTCAAATCAACATCACTATATCAGATTATCTGGTCATTATCACATTGCTGTTTGTGGGAGCTTGCTGTGCACAGATTGGATGCCGCGTTTCCTACATTACAACAGTGACTACACTTCAAAAGTACTTCATTGGCTGTAAAGTACTTTGGGACATTTTTCTTCTTCCTTTAAATGCTAGCCTTTCTTAATCTTTTCTCCCTCCTACAATCTACAGGCTTTTCAAAACCAATCTTGGTGTTAATTAACCACTACTTCTCTATTTATCTGGTTTTCCCTTTTATTCTTTTCAACCTGCGCTATGGCCCTTAGCCCTCAGGTCAGCGTTAACTATCTGATTAAATTTTCTTGGAGCACAAAAGGACTTGGAAAAATTATGCTGGGGGCCCACAGGGAACAGATTCTCCATAGCCTAATGCAACCCTGGTTCAACAAGTGAGGCTTAACTCTGCATTTAAGCTCCTGTACATAAGGGACAGCGGTCCGGTTAACAATAGCGTCTGGGAGAGCTCTGCAGCACTGTGTGAAGCTTCACCTCTTGCTATTCTGTGTCGACTGATTTTACCATTGCAATCAACTACCCATTTTCTCCTTTTAATAAAAGATTATTTTTTAAATGACATGGTAATTGTAGGCATAGATTTCTCAGATGAAATCCTGAATGCAAGAATCCGGTTAGTCAAGAGAGGTCTACTGCTAGGCTGGAACTGAAGATGCTTGTACTCCCTTAAGGCAAAGAAGTTTTGAGGAAGAAGATTTATATAGAACTTCAGACAGTTCATTTTACAAGTCAAAGCATAGCAAAACACAATAAAATTCTTGAAATGTGTCCCTTGAAACACCTGCTGCTGCAATGGAGACTATAATTAACAACTGGAGTCAAGTCCAAATTTTTACAGGCAATGAATAGGCATAGCTTTTAGTCCTTTTGCTAGAGGGGTCTAACCATGTACACAGTGTATATGATTAGACCCTTGTAGCAACAGGCCGGAGAATCTACTCATATACACACATATAATTGATAGAAAACAAAGTAAAACCATCATTGTAACATAGAAAGTTCTTAACTGCATATCTATCCAAGCAAGCTATTGGGAGGATCCCACAAACTTGCCACATAATTACTGTATGTTTCTGGAAGAATTTCTCAGACATTTATGCATACCCCTGAGCTATGTTACAGTAATACTATTCCACAAACTCAATTTCTCTATAGGATCTGTCCCCACCCACCCTTCCCCCTACTATATAAAGAAAGGCACAGGCCAAATTTTGCTACGGAGATTCTATTTCTTTGCTTTGCACTTGGAAAAAATAGAAATTGTATTAGGATTTTTTTCAAGCTTGTGCAACTTTGTCTCTCCAATTTCTCTCCTCCTCTTCAGAAGGTACTAACTGATACTGGGATCAGGTTCCTTGAGTCAGTCACCTTCCTGTGCCTTACCCAAGTGGCCATTCTTCATGTGCGAGTCGAAGCAACAAGTGCCGACAGCATCGCAGCAGAGTCTCAAAATATCCTCAACTGATCTCCAAATCAGTGCTCCAGCAAGAGATCATTGGTTTGTGACCAAGAGCAGAGCCCCTGGCTGGGTTATTCCAGTCCTTAGCCCACAGGTGCTAAGGCCAAATACAATGTTCTGACTGGAACCCCACTTATGAACAATGAACCCAGCAGAGACATGGGAACCTTCTTGGTCTAGTCTACAGGGGGCAGTGCATTTACCCACTAAAAACATCTGAGCACTTATTTAAAGTAATCTTAACTGGTATTTAATCAGATATATTTGTGTTTTCTTACTTAGCATGCTATAAAATTGTATAAATAGTACAGAGCTAAAGCTGTTGTGACAGCCAGATAAAACTAGCTCGACAAAGTCTGGGAATTATATTTAACGCATGATTGACAAGTGAATTCTGGTTTCCTTTTCAGAGCATAGCTAAGTGACATGTGTTGCTCAAGATTAATTAGCTTATTCAATGACTAGATGAAAAATATTTCTTAATTTATTCAGTGATTAAAAACTACTATCCACATCAAATTCACAGCTTGGCAAAAAGAAATGTTTGTTAGTAGCAAAACTCACTTGCAGCTGCTGTTTGACATTCTCCGACATTTTATCTTTGAATCTGGCCAAAGTCACTAACTCTATTTTTACATTGATAAATTGAGTCTTTTAATAATTCCAACACAGAAAAAGACACTTTTACCCAGTTACAAGTAATCAACTGTCAGAAAATGGTCACTGAAGGAAAACGGAGCTTACATTCCAAGAATGGCCCACATATGCAACTGTTTAGAAGTCATGGAAGCTACCTCCTCTTTGCACTAACAGAGCAATCACCCAGTTCTGACAAACACCAGCATTCATCGAAAGATACATTTTCAAAAATACAAAATCCTTCTATTCAAATCTGAACACAATTAATTACATCAAAGGCCATATGGGAATACATCATTCAAAAAACAAATAAATCCATTCCCCATCCTGCTATTTCCATTAGAACAGTGGGGTCTGTTTGAAACACCCACACAATGGACTTTGTGTTCTGTGGCTGATCTTTTAGTACTTTCCTTCACATTTCAATGTCATAAACAGTCCACATTAATAGAACAGCTCTGCAATCCATTAATTTTGGCTAGAACATCAGAAAATCTTAAATGGTTTTCTCTTGTGTTACTGTAATTACGTTAATAATGGTCTGAAGTGCAAAGTTAACTCCTATTAAAATATATAAAGACGCTGATCAAATTGAAGGTTCCCCCCCACCCCACCCAAACAGCTAAACAACTGGAGGATAGAAACCAGCTATTTTTCATTTATTTCACTGTGTGCCAAAAACAGACAGACCGTATCTTTGTTTTTTTTTCCCAAAATGTATTCTCCAGACCCTAAAAGAACCAATTAAAATCACTTCAAGACTTATTAAAAGATGGACAAGATGAAGTCAAGTTATTTTTCACACAGCCTGTGCCAACATGGATTGTCTCCACATTCCACCCTGCCCCTACTCAGAATAGGATGAGATTATGGATGAGTGGAATTCAATTGCAACCCAGTCTGTTAAGCTCTTTTTTCTCACCTTGACACTTCGGTGATGTATCCGGGAAGGCTGGCATTTGACGCTGCCAGTGTTGCAGCAGCCCGTGCAGCGTCTGACCTCCACACAGGCTGGCCAGATCAGGAAGTTGGCAGAGGTGGGGTCTATCTGACTGCGAGGTATTTCATAAATGACAGTCCTTGTTTTACACACTGCAGGAAGAGCTTCTTCTGAAAAGTTTCAACAAAGTCACTTTCAGTGCTGGTTCAAATAGATTTTTTGAAGACAATTTCCATTGAACTTTCAAGACATTTTTTAAAACAGAGAAAGCATTCAAATCAATAAACTTATTCCAACTTCAGCAAAATATTAATTCAGAGCACAAAGGGGAAACTCTTTGGCAAAACCTATTTGGAAATACTGCTAAAACCTTTTATCTGTTTATTCATGTACTTAACCCTAATCTTCTCTCTTTTCACCCTCCTGCCGGCAGACGTTGGCTCGCTGGGAACACGGATTCATGAGTGCCAGCAACCATCTGCCGCCTAAGTAGCCATTCGTGTGTCAGCCTAATGGTGAGTGTCAGCTAGCTCCTCAACTATCAGGGGCTTCATCACCACATCCAATCCTGTCGTCACCTTGAAGTCCATACTTTCCAGCAGGAATCACTGGATAGAGAGCAACAGAAGGAACCCTGGCGGACATTTCCCATCCCTCGCCCAGGACGCACGAGGCCAGTTGTATTGTTCCTGCCTCAGATCAGCTGACTCACACAGATCAGGCATCAAACCTGGGACCTTCCTCCATTACATAGTTCAGTACCACACGAAGTAGTGCATTTTCCTGTTGAGCCAGCCATACTATTAAACATTAATTAACATCGTTAAATGTGGTTGTTATTTAGTATTTTACTTAACGGAAAACTGACAAACACCATACAGAAATGGACCCAAGCAGAGCTGGCTTGGGGCCAGTATGTGCCCATACATGCCCAAAATCAAGCGTGGTACTTCTGAAATTCACCCTTTTAGCATCTGTAGACTCAGTATCATAAAACATTATTTCTCCTGGTTTCAATCCAAGCACATTGGTTTACACTCGGACCGAGTGGCATCAGGTGAAGAGAGTCAGATTGTGAACTACACGCAAAATGGCCAAAGCAACAACAGCCAATAAAAGATTACAGGGAAAAAAAACCTACATCTTCAAGAGCTTGCCGTTTGCAGACTGACAAGTAGCAGGTAATACTCAGGTATAAAGTCCCCTTGACATATCTATGATAGTACAGAAAAACTTTAAAATGCATTAATCATTACCTTTTTATTCAGCCAGCAGGGCTGTGTACATTACACTTGCAGCATACCACTACAATCACACCCAGAAACCATACACTGGAAGTGTGCCATTCATAACTTACACCACACATGTGGTCAGAGAAGCTCTGCTTTCATTCCAGTGGCTTACTTCACTGCAGATGTGCACAGATTACTTTCCAACCCACCTTCTTCCTTCTCCCCAGCCTGTCCCTCTCTTTACATAGAGGTTTTTTCTCTCGTTCGTTCTTCCCACTCTACTCTTGAAAGTGCTAATTACTGCTGGCTTATGGCTTCATACATGCTGCCAGATCAAACCCATTCACAAATGAGCACTTTCTGGTTTTGGGGGGGGGTGGGGGGCACAAGGTAGTGATTAGAAGCCTGATTTTTCCCTTCCATAGCCCTGAAATACAGAAGCCTATTGGAAAACCTGACTGACTCCTTGACTTGAGAACGGCTAACAGAGTACAGGCCGCCGATCAACCTTCAGATCTTCCTGATCTGTATGGCTCACTATCACACTGGGTAATGCATTTATCTATCCAGCCTTCGGGGGGTTGGGGGGGGGGGGGGGAAGCCATTTCATGCTGCAGGTAATTCATTCTCTCTCTGCCTGTCTTCAGCATCTCAGACTGGCTTAACATAGGCCATCTTACCCCGGTTTCTCCACTTACCTACCTGCTCCCACAGTTTTGCACAAGACAATGTTTATCTTTAAGCAAAGGAACTTAAAGCCCGCAACATGAAAGGCACAGATTGTCCAGTATATATTCATATGGCCGTATACTGCAAAGTAAACAACTAGACGAGAACGTACCACACTTTACTTGTCCTTTGGGCGTGTGGGATGACTGGTTTAACGTCACTTGGATTTTATTTTTGCTAAATCAAACCTCTCCATTTATACTATATGGGGATTAAAAAAGGGTTTTGGATCACACTTGAACCTGCTGTCTTAGGAGACCCGGTGCAAATCTATCTCAGAGGTGGGTCTTGTTGCTTCCTACAGCAGTGCGCCACATTTATACTGCAGCACTGCCAGAGAAGGCAGCAGGAGCCACCTCACCTCACTGAAGCACTGCCAGAGGAAAGTGTGAATATCCACCTCCATCAAAGTTAAATGCCTTCCACTGCACCAGTTGTGGGTGAGCTGAGCTCTCAGCCCACGTGGACTGGGCAGCAATGCAGTTTTACCACTACGTCCTACCCCAACATCAGGAAAGGTGTGTGACCAGAAGCTCAAAGATGCCATTGCTACTTCTGAACAACGATTGTTTCAGGTTTCCGCGGCTGCTGTGCAGCCGTCTCTCAGTGCAAGTGGAGAAAACTCCAGAGCAGCAGGGCTGGTGGAAGGAGTTCAACATGAGGCTGACTGGAAGTCAGTACATTTAACCAACAGAAACATCATTCAAAGTTTAGATTCTACAGAATAGAATTTGTAGATATTTTAATTGCAGGCTCTTATTATGGGTGAACCCTGTAAGATTGTGTAGTTTTGTTTGATCACATTTTAGATAAGAGTTGAGTGAAGCAGAAAATGTCACGGTCAGGTTGACTCCATGCGGAGAGAGGTGCCTGGCTTGCAGTTATGCCAAGCTAAGTTAGCTGATTTTATGGGGTAGGACGGGCACTACCATTTACCGCCGTACCCTGGGCTGGGAAGGAAAGTAAAAAAGATGTTGGCTGATGTTCCCACCCGATTACTATTCAGTAGATTCTGCTGCAAAGTGTGCTTAGATGAGGACAGGAGTGGCCTCACTGAGGTTTCCCCTGCCCCAGTTAAATAGCCTGCAACCACTCACTGTTTGAGCTCATACATGGAGAATGGACATTCAACATCAAAGGAACTGTACCCCAACATTGGCATTCAGGAGAGGAGTGCTGAAAATTGGGGAGGAACAGAGAGGGAGATGTGAGGTAAAGTAAATCTTTGATTCCTCTGTAAGTTATCAACACCTGCACTCACCTGAACAGTAGTGAAACAATGGGATGTATAAATGTAAAGATCCTTCCACTGCCACTAGATGTCACTAACAAACATCAGAAACACTCCCACTATTTAGAGGCACAATAGTGACATCTAGATGTACAAAATCAGTACAACAACTCCTGTGCTGTTTTATATCAGCCATTATTTTTTTCTCTCTCGAATAACCCCTGGCCAGGCCACAGCCAGACAGTTGACTTGACTTTGGCTCAGATTACTCTGGGCTTGCCCAATTTTCATTTTTAGTGTCTTTGCACCATTGCTGCTACTGTACAGAAACAAAGAGCTTTGTAGAACATTTTGCACTCTGCTGCAAGCTTTTACTTTTTGGTCAAGTGGAATGCAACTTAAAAAAAAAAATGTTCAGTGCAAATACTGTAATACCAAATGTCTGTCTTAAATTTTGTTAGATTATTCAGGACTTCAAAGAAGTCACACACTACCCATGTATAATAAATGCCTCTATGGGCTGTTCTAGTATACATGGACGTATTAAATGTCATAGCAGTTTAGTCTATATTCCAGTTGATCATCAGCCAGGGCGGGCATCTATCCCAGTTTTGTCTACTCCTGCAGTTCAGTTACTGTTTGCTCGAACGTAACAAATGAAAATCCTTAGAGCTGACAGAAAGCAGTCTTAAATTATTTGACTGTTCTGGGTACATGGATGCAGATATAAACAAGTTCTGCAGAAGTGCAATGTGTCTTCAGCTACTCTGCAACACGTTGGGACATGAATTTGAATGTGAGGAATTTATTGGGGCAGGTTTGCTTGAAGGAGGATTTTCCATAGTATGTTCCAAGTGCACTAAACAACAGAGCATTGTAGAAAAAAGTCAAGGGGGAAAAATATTAACAAATGGCCATTTAACTTGAGTTTTTTCATATTTCATACTGCATTACTGGGTAGAATAAAAAGTAAAATATTGTTGCTTTGTGCACTAAAAGGATCTATTCTTGCCTAAATAATGGCGGGTGTACAAAAACAGCAGTTACACCAGCTACAGAAGCAAATGCATTCATTTTAAAACATGTTCTTTTGAAAATGCCACAGGTTTAAATGCAGGGCTTGGAATCTATCATTACAACACTAGAACGGGATTAAGTTTATCTTAATAACACAAAGATCAATAACTAGCTGTTTTGACATGTTTCTCATGGATAAATCAACTAAATCATCACACTACAAATTTCTAGGATAACCCATGATATATTCAGCAGTGTGAACGTATAAACTTCTAATTGTGCTTGTAGTGTATGTACCTTTAAGAGAGAACTACTTTTACAGCTTCTGTATACTGTGGTACTGGCAGTGACCACACCTGTATATAAGCTTTGAGCAGGCATCTGTACTGTTAGGCCTAGAAATTGAGTTTTGGCTTAGCCAGGGCTTTAGCGCCGGATGTTAGTGCCGGCGCTAAGTCCCCCTGCGCGCGCCAAAAATTCAGCAGGGCCGCGCCCAAACGGCTGCCGGCGCTACTGAAGGGTCTTTGCGGCGGTAAATCGGCGCTAACTGCCGTTTCGCGCCGCAATTCCGGCGCTGCGGCACCCGATGCGGTGCGGCAGGCTCGGGAAGTGCAGGCCTCCTCCTTCCCTTAAGGAGGAGCTGCCTGCACCCGATCGCGGCCCGCGAAAATCTTTTAAAAAATGAGCCCGGCACCTCGGACAAGTGCCGGGCTTGCTTCTGTTCCGGGGGGGGGGGGGGGGGGGGGGGGGGGGGGGGAAGTCCGGGGAGGGAGCTGCGGCCAGGCGGCCGGCGGGAAAGCGGCCGGCCGCCGCGGGGCCTTTAATGCGCCGGTAATGCGCCGGCGCAAAGACTCGTTAGACTCTGTTGCCAGAGTCTTACTTGCGGCTGTCACGGGCGAGGCGGCCGCAACTGAATTTCGGCGCTGGGGCCCGTCGGCATGGCAACCGGGATGCTGCGCACACTGATGACGTCATCGGTGCCGGCGCAGCGCTACCGGTCTACCGCGGCGTAAGGGCCCCAGGCAATTTCGGCGCCGGCGCCAAATGCAGCGCTAGGCCCTCTAGCGCCGCAAAATCGGCGCTAAGGGCACTCAATTTCTAGGCCTTAGTCTTTAGACTACCCTCCTCCAGTAAACACCTGTTGATTGTTAATCTACAGCCTCCGTCTAGTTATTGAAGAACACCATGCCTTAAGATTTACAGATTCAACAGTGGCGACGAGGTCGATTCGAATCTACCTGCAACTCTGCATTTCCTTCCAAGGATTCGCTCCGGGAGGACGGTGGAAGAAAGTCGAGGCCAGAAGCACGGGCGTCGACCACGAGCAACCGCCCAGTCATCCGGCAGAGAGAGTGAACATCGCAGGGGAGGCTGTTGAGAGCTGGGCTTGGTTCTCCAGCCACGATGATCCAGCAACAGACTGGCAACAGGTACAGCGCAGACCCTTCCCGGACAGCAGCGGCTGGAGCCGACCGACGGCACAGAAAAGGCCGAGCAGCGTCAACGGGGTAAGAGAGAGGGTAGAGTGCACAGGGCGCAGCCGGGGTTTGAAGACCGATTGGCGTCGACGGAAAACAAAGAGAGAGAGGGTAAAGCACAGCCGGGGTTCAGGACCGAGCGGCGGCAACGAGAGAGGCGCACAGGAGAACGCGCAGAGCGCAGCCAGGGCTCAAGGGCGGAGCAGCGTCCGCGGGGAAAGAAAGGGAGCGCGGGAGACGCCATTTGAGCCGCGGAGAAGAAGGGAGAGCGCGCCATTTGAGCCGCGGAGAGGAAGGGAGAGCGCGGGAGACGCCATTTTTGAAGCCGCAGCGGAGAAGAAGGGCGAGCGCAGGAAGAAAGGAAAGCGCGGGAGACGCCATTTTGAGCCAGCGGAGAAGAAGGGAGAGCGCGGGAGACGCCATTTTAGAAAGTCTAACCACACCCAGGGATGCCGAAGAGTGGCAGTGTCACTGCGTTCGACAATGAAGTCGAAGATTGGGCGACATATGTGGAACGCACTGAGGTGTACTGCAAGGCGAATGAAGTGCCAGATGCCAGGAAAGCACTGGTTTTGTTGAATTCCATGGGTGCAAAAACGTATGGCTTACTGCGAAACCTAATAACCCCAGAGAAGTCAGTAGATAAGGATTTCAAAAGCATAGTGGAAATCCTACAGGACCACTTAAACCCCACACTGCTGCTGATAGCAGAAAGATTTAAGTTCCACAAAAGGAACCAGCAGAAAGAGGAAAGTAATGCTGAGTATTTAACGGAACTGCGCAAGCTATCGAAACACTGCCAGTTTGGAATGGGACTTGCAGATACGTTAAGGGACAAGTTTGTGTGTGGGCTTCAAAGTGAAGGAACCCAGAAACAGCTTCTATCAGAAAAGGATCTTACGCTGGACAAGGCTTTCAGCATGGCAGTATCACACGAAGCAGCCGCATGGGGCGCTGCAGAGATACAACGGAGACCGCAAGAATATGGCACCAATGAAATGTCATATGGAGCAGGGAAGTGTTATCGCTGCGGCAGAACAACACACGACCAGAAGGATTGTTGGTTCAAAGACCAAGTGTGCAGACAGTGTGGAAAAGCAGGACACATAGCAAGAGTCTGCAGGTCAGGGAAGAAAACCAGCAGCAAGAAATCTCCACAGGAGAAGTACAAAAAGGTACATAAGGTGATGGACAGTAGTTCAGATGAACAGAAAAGTGATACAGACTCTGGAAGCAAGGAGCTGGGTGTGGTAAACCACTGTTATTGTTGTTCACCGTTGTTGTTGTTGTTGCACACTGTTGTATCTATGCATGCCTCAGCTGGCTCCGCCCCTGGCTCCACCCACATGCCCAGGTATAAAGGTGACTGCTCTGCAGCCCCCTGCCTTCTTGGAAACCAGTCAACCACGAGAGGCATGCTCTGTTCTTTGTTAATAAAAGCCTTTTAGTTACTCTCCTAACTCTCCGTCTTTTATGAGTAATTGATAGTGCTTCAATTTTATTAACAAAAAACAAAATGTCGACACCAAACGTTGAGCAGCAGGCGCTGCAGCAAAGGACGGCACCAAACGCTGAGCAGCAGGCGCTGCTGCATGCCCTCAGACCAACATGCCTGGACCTAGACCCTCAAGAGGCGGGTTCGTCTACCAAGTTCGCACAATGGCTGCGTTGCTTCGAAGCTTACCTGGAAGCCTCAGCCGTGACACTAGATGGAAACAAACTAAAAATCCTGGCCTCCAAGGTGGGCCACCAAGTCTACACGCTCATCCAGGACGCGACTACCTACGCAGCGGCTATCGATCTGCTAAAAGGACAATACACACGCCCGGTAAATACGGTTTATGCCAGACACCTCCTGAGATCCCGCAAACAGCAGTCCGGGGAATCGGTGGAGGCATTCCTACGGGCACTACAGATACTCGGCCAAGCCTGCGATTGTAAAGAGGTATCGGCCGTGACACACACAGAGGGACTTATCCGAGATGCTTTCGTTGCGGGCCTCAAGTCCGACTACTCCCGGCAGAGACTGCTGGAGAAGGGCGAAATCGACCTGAAGAAGGCAGTGTCCCTCGCGCTCTCGCTAGATGCGGCCCACCGGAATATGGACGCATTCTCCCCTAACCGCTCCGCACCGTGGACGCCGCAACCTTGGGTCATGGGACCGCCACCCCCGGCACCAACTGCTGCAGCGATGTCCAAGGGCCCGAAATGTTACTTTTGCGGCCAGGCAAAACACCCCAGAGCACGCTGCCCGGCGAAAAACGCTACCTGCTCTGGCTGCGGGAAGAAAGGACACTACGTCAGCGCCTGCAAAGGTAAAACCGCTAACGCCAGCAGCGCCGCGTGTGAACCGTGGGGGCAGCCATCTTGTCCGCCATCTTGGACACCTCCAGCCGCGTGGGGATCGGGATCATGGGCGCAGCCATTTTGTCCGCCATCTTGGACGCCTCCAACTCCAATCGCGGGTGACCCGGACTCAACCACCGCCTCGTCTGACGACCACAGCGACTCGCTCGACCATACGCTGGCCTCCGTGACGCTGGACCAATCTCTCCCTCACCAACTGTCCAGGTCCATGATGGACATTACGGTAAACGGCCGCGCCACTACCTGCCTTTTCGACAGCGGGAACACGGAGAGCTTTATCCACCCCGACACGGTGCGCAGTTACTCTCTCCCGGTCCTGCCAACGCGCCATCGGATCTCTATGGCTTCCAAACCCCATTCAGCAGACGTCGGTGGCTACTGTGTAGTGACCCTTTCAGTAAGGGGCACAGAATACAAAAATTTTAAACTTCTTGTCCTGCCCCATCTCTGCGCTGCCGTTCTACTGGGGTTGGATTTTCAGTGCCACCTTAAAAGTGTCACATTAGCGTATGGCGGACCCCTCCCCCCACTCACAGTCCGCAGCCAGCAGCTTTTAAATCGCCCGCCGCGCACCATTTGCAGCCTCTCCACGCTTAAAGTCTCCCCCCCCGCCCTTGTTCGCTAACCTCACCCGCGACTGTAAGCCCATCGCTACCAAAAGCAGGCGGTACAGTGCCGGGGATAGGAGCTTCATTAAATCCGAAGTAGCAAGACTCCTGAAGGAAGGGATTATTGAGGGTAGCACTAGCCCATGGCGAGCACAAGTGGTGGTAGTGAAGACTGGTGAAAAACAGCGCCTAGTTATTGACTACAGCCAGACGATCAATCGCTACACCCAGTTAGATGCATACCCACTCCCCCGCATATCTGACATGGTCAATCAGATAGCACAATACCGGGTGTTCTCGACGATTGATCTGAAGTCGGCATACCACCAGCTCCCCATCAGGGCTGAGGACCACCAGTACACAGCTTTTGAAGCTGACGGTCGTCTCTACCACTTCCTCCGAGTCCCCTTCGGCGTCACCAACGGGGTTTCGGTCTTCCAAAGGGAGATGGACCGAATGGTTGACCAGAACGCGCTGCAGGCCACCTTCCCCTATCTAGACAATGTCACCATCTGTGGCCACGACCAGCAGGACCATGACGTTAACCTAGAGAAATTCCTCCGTACGGCCCAGCGGCTGAATCTAACATACAACAAGGACAAATGTATGTTTCGCACCACGCGCCTCGCCATTCTTGGCTGCGTAGTGGAGAACGGAGTCATCGGCCCCGACCCCGACAGAATGCGCCCCCTTATGGAGCTCCCCCTCCCCCACTGCCAAAAAGCACTGAAGAGATGCCTAGGGTTTTTCTCTTACTATGCTCAGTGGGTGCCCAACTATGCGGACAAAGCCAGACCCCTCATCAAGTTCACCTCCTTCCCCCTGACAGCAGAGGCATGTGCAGCCTTCACTCTCATAAAAGGAGATATTGCGAAGGCCACAATGCACGCAGTGGATGAGTCCATCCCTTTCCAAGTGGAGAGCGACGCATCCGACTTCGCCCTAGCTGCAACCCTTAACCAGGCGGGGAGACCCGTGGCCTTTTTCTCAAGGACCCTCCAGGGCCCCGAGATTCGACACTCCTCTGTCGAAAAGGAGGCCCAGGCCATTGTGGAAGCGGTGCGACATTGGAGGCATTACCTGGCCGGAAAACGATTTACCCTGCTCACTGACCAGCGTTCAGTAGCTTTTATGTTTAACAATAAGCAGAGGGGCAAAATATCTTGTACCGGCCCGGGAAACTCAATGAGCCCCCAAATGCCCTATCACATGGTACATGCGCCAACGCGCAGGTTGATAGACTGCAGACCCTCCACACTGCAGACCCTCCACAATGACCTCTGCCACCCGGGGGTCACCAGGTTCTTCCATTTCATCAAATCCCGTAACCTGCCCTACTCCATCGAGGAGGTCAGGACCATGACCAGGAACTGCCAAATCTGTGCCGAGTGCAAACCGCATTTTTATAGGCCAGACAGAGCAAGCCTGATCAAGGCCACTCGCCCCTTCGAGCGCCTGAGCGTCGATTTTAAAGGGCCCCTCCCCTCCTCTGACCGCAACGTGTACTTCCTCAACATAATTGATGAGTACTCCCGTTTCCCGTTTGCCATCCCTTGCCCAGACATGACCAGTACCACGGTCATTAAAGGTCTGAATGACCTTTTCGCCCTTTTCAGCTTCCCTAGCTATATCCATAGCGACCGGGGCTCATCCTTTATGAGCGACGAACTCTGTCAGTACCTGCTCACGAGAGGTATTGCTACAAGCAGAAACACCAGCTACAACCCCCGGGGGAACGGCCAGGTGGAAAGAGAGAACGCGACGGTTTGGAAGGCCGTCCTCTTAAACTTAAAATCTAAGGGCCTTCCGACCTCTCGCTGGCAGGAGGTCCTCCCTGCGGCGCTCCACTCCATTCGGTCACTGCTTTGTACGGCCACCAACGCCACCCCCCATGAAAAAATGTTCACTTTCCCCAGGAAGTCCACATCGGGGACCTCGCTACCGACATGGCTGACGTCTCCAGGACCCGTCCTACTGCGGAAGCACGTGAGGTCCCATAAAACGGACCCCCTGGTCAAGAGGGTGAGCCTCTTCCACGCCAACCCCCAGTATGCTTACGTGGCGTACCCGGACGGGCGGGAGGACACAGTCTCCATACGAGACCTCGCACCTTCGGGTGCCCCTGAAACACTACCATTGCCATCCACCACTACCCACAACCCAACCCCGGTTGACGGCATGCCGCAGCCCCAGGACCCGTCATTGACCACCCAACCACTCAATGAGACGCCAGATTCAACGTTGGATGCTGCACCATCACCGCCGCCACCACGACGGTCAGGACGGCATACAAGGCCACCCGATAGACTTACTTACACGAACCTTTAGTACACTTCACCCCGCCGGACTCAATTTTAAACAAGAAGTTGTTCACCGTTGTTGTTGTTGTTGCACACTGTTGTATCTATGCATGCCTCAGCTGGCCCCGCCCCTGGCTCCACCCACATGCCCAGGTATAAAGGTGGCTGCTCTGCAGCCCCCTGCCTTCTTGGAAACCAGTCAACCACGAGAGGCATGCTCTGTTCTTTGTTAATAAAAGCCTTTTAGTTACTCGCCTAACTCTCCGTCTTTTATGATTAATTGATAGCGCGTCACTGGGTTGTCTGAAACTACATAATGTAATCAAAATGGAGGATCACCAGACTATCTGGGTCACGCTCAAGATAGACGGAGTCCAAGTGAAAATGGAATTGGACACAGGATCAGCCCTAACAGTCATAAACCGAAGGGACTACAAGCGGCTATTCTCACATATACCCTTGAAAGCTACAGAGATTGTCTTGAAGACGTACACGGGGCAAAAAGTCTACCCCAAAGGAAAAATAAGGGTGAACGTGAGATACAAAGGCCAGGAAATACCAAAAATTGACCTATATGTATTGCCAGATGGAGGGCCACCACTACTAGGACGTGAATGGATCCGGAAGATACAATTAGATTGGCATTCCATACAGGCACCGAAGGTGAGGCCAAAAAGGATGGCGACGTCACACCTGGACGACTGTCAAAAATGCTAACTGATGCACAAGAAGTGTTCCAGGAGGGACTCGGAACACTAAAAGGCATAACAGCGATGATTAAAATAGAGGAAAATGCAAGCCCAAAGTTTTTTAAGGCCAGACGCGATCCGACAAGCCGTCGAAGCAGAGCTGGAAGGTTTGGAACGTTCAGGAGTACTGTCCAAAGTGGACTGTAGCGAGTGGGCTACACCCATCGTTCCTGTAATGAAGAGGTCGTTGAGTAATACGCCTGGGGAACCAAAGAAGGTCCGCATCTCTGGGGATTTTAAGGTGACAGTGAACCCAGTCCTTCACACGTACAATATCTGCTTCCACGGATTGAAGATATTTTCGCCTCGCTATCTGGAGGTAAACGCTTCACTAAGATTGATCTGGCCCAGGCGTACCTGCAAATGGAGGTAGAAGAAGCCTCGAAACAATACCTCACGATCAACACTCATAAAGGTCTCTACCAATACAACCGGCTGGTGTTCGGGGTAGCATCGGCTCCGGCTATTTGGCAAAGGGCAATGGATCAAGCCCTACAAGGGATTTCAGGGACCCAGTGTTATTTGGACGACATCCTGGTCATGGGCGAAAATGACAGTGATCACCTCGCCAACCTGGAGAAGGTGCTCACTAGATTAAAGGAATATGGGCTATGAGCTAATCGCCACAAGTGCGAGTTTTTCCAGAAGCAGATCTCGTATTGTGGCCACGTTATTGATAAAGAGGGGTTACATAAGTCCCCTGAAAAGATTGAGGCAGTAGTCAAGGCTCCAGCACCGGAAAATGTGTCACAACTGAGGTCGTTCCTCCGGCTGGTGAACTACTACCATAAGTTCTTACCAAATTTGTCTACAGTGTTACACCCACTGAACACCCTACTGCAACAGGGGGTACCATGGAAGTGGAATGACGAATGTAAACGAGCTTTCCAGAAGTGCAAAGAATTGATCACATCAAAAGAGGTGTTGGCCCATTTCAACCCAGCACTACCAATTTGGTTGGCGTGTGATGCATCACCCTATGGTATTGGAGCGGTGCTGTCGCACAAATTCCCAGACGGGTTGGAGAGGCCAGTAGCCTTTGCGTCTCGGTCACTAACCTCAGCCGAGCGCAACTACGCCCAGATTGACAGGGAGGCCCTCAGCCTAGTATGGGGAGTAAAAAAATTCAACCACTATCTGCATGGGCAGAAGTTCACCTTGCTGACTGACCACCAA
The DNA here is from genome assembly GCF_052327205.1 of Somniosus microcephalus. Lineage (NCBI taxonomy): Eukaryota > Metazoa > Chordata > Chondrichthyes > Squaliformes > Somniosidae > Somniosus > Somniosus microcephalus. The sequence goes on from NC_140997.1 coordinate 102,917,541, forward strand.
CCACTTGTCTCCATCTTTAATCCAAAGAAGGGCGTTCCGGTGATGAATGCACAACGGCTACAAAGATGGTCCCTTTTTCTAGGGGCGAACCAATATGAAATAGAGTATAAGGGCACGAAACAGCATGGAAACGTTGATCGGCTATCACGCCTGCCACTGCCTACTGTGGAGGAAGCACCAGCAGTGGACCCTATCGAAATATTTTATTTAGTCGATAATTGAACGCTTGCCAGTAACTAACACGGATATAGAGAAGGAGACCCGAAATGATCCGACACTGTCTCGGGTATATGATTTGACGGTGAAGGGATGGCCAACACATGGCGACTCACTGTTGCCAGCATTCTCATCCAGAAGAGAACAGCTGTCAGTAAGCCAGGGGACCTTGATGTGTGGATCCCGAGTGGTAATTCCACCCAAGTTAAGGGAGAGAATGCTCAATGAGCTTCACGAAGGCCATCTGGGAGGGGTGAAAATGAAAAGCCTTGCTAGGGCTTATGTGTGGTGGCCGGGGATCGATCAACAAATCGAGGACCTAACAAAGAGCTGCTCAGGATGCCAGAAGGTCCAAAATGCAACACCACATGCCCCTCTACACCCATGTGAGTGGCCCTCCTCTCCATGGCAACAGGTGCATATTGATTTTGCTGGTCCATTCATGACTCAATGTTCTTAATAGCAGTGGATGCGCACTCGAAATGGCCTGAGGTGATCAAAATGTCCTCCACCACTACAGAGAAAACGATTGCAGTCGTACGGACCATATTTGCCAGGAACGGCTTGCCAGAGCAGATTTGCTCTGATAACGGACCACAGTTTGTGTCCGAAGAGTTTCGGAAATTTATGAGAAGGAATGGGGTAAGGCATTACACATCCGCCCCGTAGCATCCAGCCACAAATGGATTGGCTGAGAGGTTCGTACAAACCTTTAAAAAGGCAATAAGGGCCATGTGCGATGATGACATTCCACTACAGCATAAGGTGGACAATTTCCTGTTAGCCTACAGAAATGCGACACATGCAGTTACCAACCAGACCCCGGCCATGATGTTCTTTAACCGAAGGTTGAGATCTCGTCTGGATTTGCTCAGACCAAATGTTCGAAGAAATGTTGAGGATAAGCAATTCCAGCACATCAATGAGAAGCCGACAAGGAGCTTCAATGTAGGACAACCAGTCTTGGCCTGCGACTACCGAACAGAGAAATGGCAACCCGGAACGATATGCACGCGGCAGGGGCCACTAATGTACACAGTGGATGTCGGGGAGAACATTGTGAGACGCCACGTCGACCAGATCCTAGCGTCACAGGAACGAGTTAACCCCATGTCTCGCGTACCTGGGGATGAACCCAACATCTACCCCAGAAACAGTAGCAGTGGAAACTGATGAACTAACCGACGAAAGGGGGCCAGAATCGCCTCCGCACCAAGAGCAAGACACTCAGGAAAGGCGCTATCCAGAAAGGATCAGGAAGCCGCCCCAAAGACTGAATCTATAAATGGACTATTTCAGTTAAATGTGCATGTTAAAGTGTTAACTGTTATTTGAATGTTATGGGTACTGTTAATCTAAAAGGGGAGGAATTGTAGTGTATGTACCTTTAAGAGAGAACTACTTTTACAGCTCCTGTATACTGTAGTACCGGCAGTGACCACACCTGTATATAAGCCTTGAGCAGGCATCTGTACTGTTAGTCTTTAGACTACCCTCCTCCAGTAAACACCTGTTGATTGTTAATCTACAGCCTCCGTCTAGTTATTGAAGAACACCATGCCTTAAGATTTACGGATTCAACAGTGCTTTAGAAAGCTAGTGCTACATTTTGTTTTTAAGATAAAAGAACGTGAACGGGACGGTATGGACTGGGATAACCTAGACACTGCTGTCCGGGATCATACTGAACCATACAGAACATGAAGGTCCGCGACTCAATCTCTAGTCTGTGCAAAATTACCCGATCTCCGCTGGGGTAACGGTTATAGAACTGGCTACAAGGTGGGGGGTGCCGGGGGTGGGGGGGGGGGGGGGAAGAAGGGAAACGGCCAGGGCTCTTGCTCCTGATCGCTATCCAGTGACTTTAGCTGGAAGGGCTCACGTGTGCATGTCGGGTGAGGACAGGATTAGGCTTGGCTGTGATGCTCCCTGGCGGTCAAATAGCCTGCCAATACTCACTATCTGGACTCGCACATGAAGACTGGCTATCGGAGGGCTGCCAGCATCCATAGAGCCAGACCCCAGGTTGAGTCAGTGCCTTCAGGAGAGGAGGGGAGAAAAGAAAATGAAAGAAATGCTAACGTCCCATTCACGTTTTTTTTATCTTAAAAACAAAATGTAGCACTAGCTTTCTAAAGCACAATTAGATGTTTATATGTTCACACTGCTGAATATATCATGGGTTATCCTAGAAATTTGTAGCGTGATGATTTAGTTGATTTATCCATGAGAAACATGTCAAAACAGCTAGTTATTGATCTTTGTGTTATTAAGATAAACTTAATCCTGTTCTAGTGTTGTAATGATAGATTCCAAGCCCTGCATTTAAACCTGTGGCATTTTCAAAAGAACATGTTTTAAAACAAATGCATTTGCTTCTGTAGCTGGTGTAACTGCTGTTTTTGTACACCCTCCTGAAGAACCATTTTAAAGTAGCAATTGGTGAATGGTAAACACCAACAGAGAGTTATATTTCTAAAAGTACCTGTTTTTTAATGTTCTAAAATCAAGCAATCTGTTCCACGTGCTGAATTAACAATGTTTGCTGAGAAAGACCATGATTGTATGTAGGCTAATGGATACTCGGATGGGAATACAACCACAGTGAGAACAAAGCTCGAGTGCCTTATCAGTGTCATTTGAATCCAATCTCAAGATACACTACGGCCTATGACACACCGAACTTTGCTTTCCCTTCTTCCCAGTTTTAAATGGTTTTATTTTGTCCATGCACCTTAATTCTCCTGCAGTATATACATGATGAGTGGGCAGTCTGTTTTCAGTGCTCTGCCAACCCTCCTCATAAACTGACTGCTAGGATGTGCTGAGATGACTTACTCTCTGACCAGCACCTCCCCCGCTACTCAAGAGACTCACCATGTGAGGATTCACAGGCAATACCGTGTGCCCAGGCACTCGGTAACATACATGTTGCACTTACAGCACCCCAACACTATTCCTTAACATCAAATGCTGATTCAATGATTCCGCACTCCCAGGTGGGAAACTGCACTTGCAGGGACCGAAGATCAGAAATAGGGCAATATCACTGTGTTCCTGATTCTCTGACGCCTCTCTCTCTGCGAGCAGAACTCCACACTGGTGGCGGAAGATTTCAGAATCACCCCTATAATCTATAAATAATGCGAACATTTATTGGTTGAAGCAATTTTGAATTGCATACAAGCAAAGTAAGGAAGCAGTATGTTTGCACATTAAATTAAATTGAATACACAACATGACTTCAATTCAAGCATTATGAACTTTTAAAGTTTGATATGCTTGTACTACAAAGTGTATTCTGCCTCGTCAGCATTGCATTTTTGTATGTTTCACCAGTGTCACTTAAGATCATAAGATTTGTAAATGGAGATCCAAAGGAATCCCTGCAGCCAATTTTTCTGCATTTATTGACTTTCGAGCACATTGTTTCTGTTGTATAGCCCTAACCTATTTTCTGTAATAACAGTACTGTTTCCCTTGGGGAAGAGGACTGGGGCAAATTCAGTGAAGAGCACTCCTGAAGAGGAGCCTCGCCCGTTGTTAGCGTGCGTTGGGAGAGTCAGAGCGGTAGCATTATAACCCTGTCTCCAACTCCTGCTCCTGTCTGGTGAAGCTCTGCTCCGGATGTGCAGCCTTGATGAATTTTCCCCACTGTTTTTTGGGAGGTTAGGGGTGGTGGGGGGTGGGTCACAAGGAACGTGTCAATATTTTCATGGGATCCTACACACAGGAAAAAAAGTTTGAATAGCACTGCGTTGTATGCAAGTTACAGAAAGCTTGCAAATGCTACCCTGATGGTTCAATTGGTAGGTTCACTGCTTCATGTGGAACTGGGCTAAAGGAAGAGGATAGCAAAATCAGCCAGGTTCCAGATAGCTTCACTGTTAATGTTGCTGCCATCATCATTCACACATCATCCAGACTCATCTTTTGTTTCTTTTCTTGTCCCATTACCTCTCCTTTTGCCTTGCATCATCCTCCCTTTTGTCAGTCAATCTCTCCTGCCTTCCATCCCATCAAAGACCTTCCCTTTGTTCTTTCCTCCCCTCCTTCCTGCTCCTGCTTAAAAATCTCTCCTCCCTAACCTTTTCCAGTTCTGACAAAGGGTTCGACCAGAAACATTGACTCTGGTTCTCTCTCCTCGATGCTGCCTGACCTGCTGAGTGTTTCCAGCACTCTGTTGTTGTTCCCAGATAGCCTCTGTTTGCTATCCAGAGAGCCTGCTACAGAGCGTCTGCTATCCAGAGAGCCTGCTATAGAGAGCGCCTGCTACAGAGCGCCTGCTGCAGGGAGCCTGCTACAGGGAGCCTGCTACAGAGCGCCTGCTACAGAGAGCCTGCTACAGGGCGCCTGCTACAGGGCGCCTGCTACAGGGCGCCTGCTACAGGGCGCCTGCTATCCAGAGAGCCTGCTATAGAGAGCGCCTGCTACAGGGAGCCTGCTACAGGGAGCCTGCTACAGAGCGCCTGCTACAGAGCGCCTGCTACAGAGCGTCTGCTACAGGGCGTCTGCTACAGGGCGTCTGCTACAGGGCGTCTGCTACAGGGCGTCTGCTACAGGGCGCCTGCTACAGAGAGCCTGCTACAGAGAGCCTGCTACAGAGAGCCTGCTACAGAGCGTATGTCATGTGGACCTCAGGTGAGACAGGACCAGCCTGACATGTGGTGCCCCCCATGGTAGAACGCCTGCCCACAATCACTATCTCGGCTCACACATGAGGAATGGGCATGTGGAGATTTTATGGAGGGTGGGTGGAACCATACCAAGAGGGGAGAGAATTGGAAAGACAAAGAAAACCCCCTCGTTGTGCATTTCTTTTGTCACAGTTTTTTTCTTATGTTGGTTCTATTGAAATGACACATAGTATATCCCAGGGCAGCAACATCGAGGAGTTCAGATAACAGCATAAACAGCAAGAGAAAATTGAACACTTTGTCAATATTAAGTCAACCGCAAGGTGTGCAATGTCCTTGAGCCAAACTGCAGCTGGAGCTGTTCCAGATAGCATTTACAGGTGGAGTTTGAGCAGAGCAGCTTCCATTTTCTGTGTGGTTTCGGGGGGTGGGGGGAGAACAGCAACAGATAGCTAGTTTGTACTGTAGAAAATATAGGGACAGAGTGATCTCCTGGACGAGTTTCGATCGCCTAGATGGGTCGGAGAGGAATTTCCCAGATTTTTTCTCCCAAATTGGCCATTGTTTTTTTTAAATCTGGTTTTTCGCCTCTCCCGGGAGATCACATGGGTTCGGGTGGGATGGAGAGTGATAGTAGATTTGAGGTTAGGATCAGATCAGCCATGATCTTATTGAATGGTGGAGCAGGCTCGAGGGGCCGATTGGCCTACTCCTGCTCCTATTTCTTATGTTCTTATGTAACAGTCATACCTCATGACTTGAACTACAGTGACAAGACAACTCAATTTTATTCCATTGCTTCATGCAAAAGAATAGTGCATCCAATATATACCAGACAAATCTGACCTAAAACTCCCAACTAAGGGAACATGAGCTATGAACCTGTGTTATTTTAAAAATTAAGCAAAGCCCCATACCACAGTGAAATCACCCAACCAAAATGACATCTGATCTAATTTGCGACTGATTCCTAAACAAAATCAGAATCATATTACCACTGTGCGATTCTGCAATGCTAAAGTAAATTGCCTGATGCAAAACAATAATGATGAATAGTTCACTGATTGTAACCACTTCCATATTCACATTGTTGATAATCCTGGTACGTCACTGTAGTAAGAAACTGCTGGTATATCAACATAGGGTACCACTGTGTCAGAAAACAAAGTTATACTTAGAGGATCTGTTACAAATAAAATGGTAAAACTAAACTTACCAATACTTCGCTTTCTCCTTATAGGTGCCGAGCGCTTTGTGTACTCATGTTTTATTGCATTAATACTGTGAGACCTTAAATTAGATTCTGAATGATCATCATCGCCTGTGGTATAAGCAAAAACAGAACATATTGGAACAGTCATATCATTTGATGTATAAGCACAATATATTAATGATAAATGCACATATTTTAATACTTGATGTTGACCATCATCACTCCTGCAATGGGAAACCTCAGAATATGATTCATATCTCACAGGTGATCCAATCTCAATTCACAAGCAAGGCACAACAGTCAGCATGCTAGTCAACTACAAGGAGCATCACAGCCAAGCCCAATCCTACCCTCATCTGATGTCCAGACATGCACACTTGCAACGAGCAGCCCAGGAATTCAGAGGACAATTACAGTGCTCCTATCCTTGCCCTGGCTGAGATAAGCGAACTCAGCATAGACCAAAGATGGAACCCGAGACATACCTGGCCAGCTTGTCTCAGTACTACACCAGGCTATCATGGGAGCTACAAGAAGAAAATGTAAAATGCACACAACCATGTAATACTGACAAATGCACAAAGAAAAGCACAAATATTCACAAACTGTGAATTTGTGCTAATGCATATGTGAATTACCACAGAATAGAAGTTTAACGCTACTATTCATGCCAGTACAGTAAATAGATAAGTAAGTCATGGACACCACACTGTATGGTGTCTTGACTCAGGAAATGAAAGTCGATGGTCTACTCTCAACTGCATGTTGTCTTTTATTTATCAACAGCATTCAATCAGTTATTTTCTCCGCACTTTGTGGCTTTTTAAAATGATTTTCTCCCCTCACCTGAAGGTATTGACTCCCTAACAGTTCCACACCCAGCTGCACATGGGTAAGTGGCCCAAGTGCATGCATGAGTCTTGGCAGTGTGCTGGAGAGGGAGAAGGCATCAAAGGTGATCCCTACATCTACACACACGCTTCCAGAAGGAGTCACTGGATAATAATCAAGTGGGAACTTTGGCTTATTTCTCCCTTCATTAACACAGGGATGCTGCAGCCAGTCCTGGTGCCCTGAACCACGACCAGTTAACTCAGCACAAACCAGGGAACAAACCTAGCAACCCCCATGTCGTCACCTCGAAAGGTTTGTGGGAGCTTGTTTTATGACTTCTCCATTCAGTGAGTGCTGTGTTGCTCATAGTGAACTATAGGATTACATCAGAGGTGAACAACACCTCAAAAAAGAAATGCCTTTTACTGCAACTGAATAGGCAATATAATCTATTACCATTATTACAATGTTTGGAATGAAATTCAAAATATTAATTTTCTGGAACTTTCATATATGATATATTCTATTTATGACTTTCTATTAAGATGCAATGCACTTCATTCCATGTCTAATATACCAAAGGTTAGATATTTCTCTTTAGGATTTGGGCGTAAAGTATCACAAGGCTGAAGTGAGCAGCAGAAAAATCGGACAGGCTGCTATGGGCATGCGATCCTACCCAAAGTTTGCTCTATGCATGACACTCCTGCAATGCTTTCTGGCCAAACACTAAATCTAAATACAGTTTTGGGGCTTCCCTTTAAGGTTTAGTCGGTGTAAATACCACGTAATGTGGCATGGAGCCACAGAAATTAGAAGGTCCCAATTTCAATTGCTGGTGGTTGCGGGGATATTGATCTGAGCTGAAACAGCAGGAGTGATGCCACAACTCATTTCAGTGACCCTGTGCTGGGGCAGGAAAATCCCGCTCCTGGTGGTTATCCATATCTGGAAAGGCCAGGTGTGTGGATATCGGTATGGGCAGAAACAGGCTTAGCTGTAATACAGATTCACTGTCTATGTGTTCCATTGGGATGAAGTACTGGAGGGTGTCAGACACCTGTAGAACCAGAGCCCAGCGAGGGAACAGCAAGAAGAGAATAAAGGGAAAGGGGTGTTCACGTCTGTGTTGTCCTTAAATGATGTTATGTGACATAGAACTTCAATAAATTATGCTAATTTATATAAAATTTTACAGCATTTTATGCAATTCATCTGTTCTCGACACATTTCGCTTTCAGAAAGCACTAGTCTTTGTCAGAGAAAGAGTACACAAAGATCTGTGCTGAAGAAGATTTAAAATGACATTACAATGTACCACTGGAATTTAAACCATGGGTAATCTTCAACCAGTGGTCATGACTGAGAATGAACGGTAACACGAGCTTACCCAACGGGCCATTAGACCAACTTTCCAGCAGACTATCTCGAGTTTCATAGCCAGCAAAACATATGGCACCTCTGTCAATACCCCACAACTTGTGAACGGTTAGCTTGGGGATGCTGTGCTACATTGGCCCAGAAATTCCAGAACGGGGCTTGCAGCGCGTGCAAGCCCCGTATTTACACTTACCCCGCGCTACTGCCGATCAGCTCCAGGGACGCCTGGAATTGGTGTTTCCAGAAGAATAATCCCGGGCAGCGTATGACGTCACGCCGCCCAGGAGTGCAGCCAGCGCGGACCCAGGAGCGTGCAGTGCAAGTGAGACACGCTCCTTGAGGTCTCAGTTTCACTGGACACGCCCCCAATGTTTCTGTCAAGCTGCTAACCATTTTTACATGCAAAGCAGCAGTTTAAATAGGTTTTTGGAAGTTTTTTGAAGATTTTGGTAACTTTCATAAACTTTTTTAAATGTTTACATTATTTTGAGTAATCTGAAGTAGTTTTAAAGAGAATTAAAGCAATTTAAAGACTTTTAAAAGCCCTAAAAGAATTTTTTAAATTCCATTTATTTATTTAGCAATGTCGTCGTCATACGTGTCTTCACACTGTTCCCTTTGGGGAACTGTATGAAGTGGTGGAAGGATTTATGGCCATGATTAACGCTCATTCCGTGACCGTAACCATCTTTGAACCAGCCATTAGGGCGGTTAGTCCTATGGCGGGAGGGTTTTACGGGCTCCCACAAGCTATACAAGGAGGGGGGGGCCACCCACACCCACGGACGCAAATATCCCACTGGATGTCAACCCAGAATTTAGGGCCGGAGCTCCGACTCCACTTGCCGGGACTGTCTGGAGCGGGGTTCGAAACCCTACCCTGATCTGGCCCAGCGGCGGGGATCCTACCACTATGACAAAGGCCCAATCCAATTAGTAACGTGAAATGGCAGCATAGGGCTCCAGTCACGGGGAGGGAAAAGGCGCAGGAAACGTATGGGTGTCACCTTTTGTGCGGAGTGGGCCTTTTGCGTAGCAGTAAGCATCCCCGCCGCTGGGCCAGAAGGAGTAGGGTTTTGAACCCCACTCCAGACAGTCCCGGCAAGTGGAGTCGGAGCTCCAACTTTAAATTCTGGGTGGACATCCAGCGGGATGCTTGCGTCCGTGGGTGTTGGTGGCCCCCACCCCCCTCAGATGGGTTGTGGGAGCCCGTAAAACCCGCCCGCCATAGGACTAACCACCCTAATGGCTGGTTCAAAGATGGTTACGGTCACGGAATGAGCGTTAATCACGGCCATAAATCCTTCCACCACTTCATACAGTTCCCCAAAGGGAACAGTGTGAGGATACGTACGATGATGACCTCTTGCGCAATGCACCTCCTTGGACCCTCAGTCGCAGATGCGAGGGGGCAAGTTGTGCAATTGTTAAATTTTTTATTTTATTGACATGTAAAATGTTGGCCCAGTAATTCCCTTCCAAATGCGCTAGTACGGTCGGGGTACTTACGCATCTGGCCGGATGAAATGCCGGTTTTCAGCATGCACAGTGCATGTGGGGAAAACCGGCATTTCCTGTCCTCTGAACGAAGGGGTTCAGAGGCAGAACGCGTGCGACTGTACAGGCAGCGCGTGCGCAGTATAATTCGCCGCTTTCATTAATGCTTTCAGTGAGGTCCAGTCATTACAACTTACACATGAAAAAAGCATGGGTACAGTTGCTCCAGAGGCTGCGGAGGAAGGTATTTCTTATCAAGGAGCTTCTGAAAGTATGTATGTCTGTATATATTCCTTTGCGTGTTATGTATATATTCCTTTACTTATGTGTATGAATGTATTATTTAATTATGACTTTCAGAGAAAGTAACTTATTGGAAAATCATAATTAAAAATATACATTCATACACATTAGTAAAGGAATATAAAACATACATACATATACGTAAAGGAATATATGTGGACATACATACATAACTCATTCTCACATTCCATTCACACAGCCACAATTGCTCCTTCTACCTACCGTTCTGAAAAGCCGTTTAAAAAAAAAAAATTAAAGTTTAAAACTTAGTTAAAATTTCTTAAAATAACTTCCCTCCCTTTCCCAAACCTAAATATTGCATTTCATAAGCTCCTCCATAAAATATATCTCCTTCCCCAGCCAATGAACAACTTTACACTTGCTTTTTTTAAGTGCAAGTTCTAGGGACTTACCCTCACTGAATCCATCAGTGAAATCTACAAAGTTCACTGCGCAAGCGCTGCCTGTGCAGTCGCACGCGCTGTGAATAGACCTCGGGTCTGGAAATGCCGGCGTTCCCCGCATGCGCTGTTCCTGCTGAACGCCGGCATTTCCAACGGCCAGATGCGTGAGTAACCCGACCGTACTCACGCTTCTGGCCTGGAATTTCTGGCCCATTGTCTATTTATGACGACTAATAGTCCCCAGCTAAAGTCTCCTGTAAAAGTGTACTAACAATTGTGATAGATGTGACAGGGCTATTGAAGGTGGTTGTATTATAGGGACTTTTAAGTTTTCTCCTCATTTCCTATGAACTTGACAAGTCCAGTGAAAGGGGACTTTTAGGATGAATAGGGCCCGTATCACCAACATTTCTGCACACAGATCTCTGTCGGTTTTCATATCAGAAATCACCCATATAAAAAGCTTTTGACATGAAAATGTGTGCAATTATTTTAAAATATATGGCCATGGCAGTACAGAACAGGCTCAAGATGACAAAGCTGAACTGAAGGCGGAGTTAGATAAACATGATGATAAAGATAAATAATAGAGAAGCAGGTAGACTTAAGAAGCATAAATAAACTAGTGAACAAATCAGTGAGTAGCAAATTGACTTCTGAAAGCTAAAAAAGGAAAATAAATTACAAAAATAAAAAGGTTAAGAAACAGATAGCACTAAATGGGATTAAGAAATTCCCCCCTCACGTGAATGCACTGATTATTGCTGGGTTATGGTTCACAGGCATTGGGCGTCACCAGTACCTTGCCCAAGTGCCATTTTCACCTGTGAACTTTGACAGCAAGTGTTGGCAGGCTGCTCGACTGTAGTGAAGGTGAACGAATCACAGCAGAGCCCAACCTGGCCTTGCCCAAAACACACATACTCTGTATACAGACACACACACTGTATACAAACACACTCGCACTGTACACACACACTCGCACTGTACACACACACACTGTACACACATACACACACTACACACACTCACTGTACACACACACTCGCACTGTACACACACACTGTACAAACACACACTGTATACTCACAGTATGCACAGACACTGTACGCACACACACTGTACGCACACACTGTACACACTCACTGTACACACATACACACACTACACACACTCGCACTGTACACACTCGCACTGTACACACACACACTCGCACAGTACACACACACACTCGCACAGTACACACTCGCACTACACACACACTCGCACTGTACACACACACTCGCACAGTACACACACAGTATACACACACACTGTATACACAGTGTATACACACACATACCACACACAGTGTATACACACACACAGTCTATACACACAGTGTATACACACACCACACACACACATACACCACACACACACACAGTGTATACACACACACACACACACACACACAGTGTATACACACACACACACCACAGTGTATACACACATACACACCACACACAGTGTATACACATACACACCACACACAACGTATACACATATACACACACCACACACACACACACTGTATACACACACGCGCACACCACACACAGTGTATACACACACCACACAGTGTATACACATACACACACCAGTGTATACACATACACACACCACACACACACACCACAGACACAGTGTATACACACACACACACCACACACACACACAGTGTATACACACACACCACACACAGGGGGAGAAATTCAGTATCGCCACGTTTGGGGCGTTATACTCGAGCGGGCGTGAAATTTAGCGCCCGGCGCAAATTTATCGCCACCTACTGCTAAATTGACCTGCTTCGCCAAAGGAGGTGCTTGGAGCGCTAAAACAGGCGCTGCACGACTGTCCTAAGGCGCTAAGCCGGAGAAGCGAGGCGCTACCACCGAGGGCGGGCACAGCGCAGGTGCGGCCAGTTAGCGATTGCACGCAGACACACTGGCGCCGGTCAACTCTTAAAGGGGAGGTTCGATCTTGGATTGCAGCCATACCCTGCACATCGGAGCCCTGATTCTCGGCCTGGACAGACCTGCTGCCACATTCTAACGCCTAGGACCATGGAGGGGGCCAGGGAGCGAGCACAGCGGTTCAGTGAGGGGGCCCTGTAGGTTCTGTTGGCGCAGTGGAGTGCGGACGATCTATCCTGTTTCCAGACAGTGGCAGGAGGCTGCTGCCCAACGACTATCGCAAAGCTTGGAGGGAGGTGGCTCACAGAGTGACCTCCAGCAGCATGGTGCCTAGGACCCCTGTGCAATGCAGGAAGAAGTTCAACGATCTCACTCGGGTCATCAGGGTGAGTAGCCTTTTCAGTATCCTCTTCAACCCTGCATGTGCACCTCACTTTATGGTCAAAGGGTCCTGAAAGCCCCAATGCCCAGCCCTCATCCAACACCTATGGGCCTTTCATGAAACTCACACGCACATTCAGCACTTTACACACTGTAAGGGCTACTTGACCATGGGAGGCAGTGCAGCCAAGATCAGGGCTTCAAACTGTAAGGGCTATTCCACCATGGGAGGCAGTGCAGCCAAGATAAGGGCTTCACACTGTACTCAGAGCCCGTCCTTTCTCTTGCAGGGCAAGCTGGCCCATAACAGGAGGCAGCAGCAACGGACCGGGGGAGGCCAGCCTCACCTTCAAGACCTCAGCGATCTGGAGCAGCAAGTCCAGCGGATTATGGCAGGCCGGATGATTGGCCCCGTCGCTACTGGAGATGCCGACCCCGTTCTGGACAGCAATGGTAAGGTCATCACCTTTTTGACCTCACTCCTTCCACTTGTGCCTCACACCAGCATCCTTTGCCACTATCGAACCAATACAGTGCATTGCAGCACTCATGCCTCCCTCGCTGCCGCCCTGTCCTCACGCTAAAGCAACTCTTGTACCTCCCTGCTTTCAGATGCTGATTCGCCAGGTGAGGAGGCGGGCCCTCAAGCTGCCACTGTGAGTGATTCTGAAGGCGAGGAGGAAGAGGAAGCCGGACCATCAGTGCCACCCTCAGCCGAGGCAGTCCATGGCCATAATGGGGACACAACTTCCCTGGAGGGGAGCAGGGGGGGAAGGGTCTGAGGAGGGTGAAGCTCTGGGGCTGGCCAGCGGGCTGCAGCAACGCGGGAGGGGTAGGGAAGTTCGGCAGCCTTCTCCCCAGAGGGAGAGTCTGGCCTCCAGTCCTGCTACAGTGAGCGCAGAAGAGGTGCGGCTCCTCGCTGAAATGGGTGCCCAGGTGGAACGGAGCAGAGACACACTGAGCTCATGGCTGCAGTGGCAAGGATGCCCGAATCCATTGAGTCACTGGCAAGGAGTGTCCAGGACTTCAGTGCAGCACAGGCAAGGAGTCTGCAGGACTTCGGTGCAGCACTGGCAAGGAGTGTCCAGGACTTCGATGCAGCACAGGCAAGGAGTCTGCAGGACTTCGGTGCAGCACTGGCAAGGAGTGTCCAGGACTTCGATGCAGCACAGGCAAGGAGTCTGCAGGACTTCGGTGCAGCACAGGCGGCTTCCACGCAAGTGCTTAGTGGTGCAATGCAGTCAGTGGCTGGTCTGATGCAGACACAGATTGAGGCCACACGAGCACTGACTGCTGCCACCCTCGCTGGATCGGGCACGAATCGCCGGGGCCCTCGCTGCGCCGCAGCAGGCCAGCAGTCTGTGCTTCAGCAGATTGCGCCGCATGCTGCAGTGCTGCCCCGTGGGAGTGCCAGTGTGTCGTCTGACCAGGGAGTGGCTGTCCTCTGTCAGGATGACAGCATTCCTGCTGCCAACACTGGCACTTCTCCACTGCAGCTGCCACCACCTGTAGGACAGACTGCTGCCGCCCATGCAGAGTTGGCGCAGTCAGCAGCTGGGCCCTCCAGGCCCATAGCTGGTCCAGGCCGTCCCTCAAGGGCATCTGCCGACTCAGTTTCTGACACACAGCAGCCTTCCCCCAGCCTTGCTGCAGCCACTGGGGTCCCATTGCGGAGGAGCTGCAGGGTGGGAAGGGGCCAATCTCGCAAGGGAAGCAGATCACCCTCGAAGGGCAAAAAGTAGGAGGTGTGGCAAAATGCTGTTAATTTTTTTACTGAAGGCCGAGGATCGTGGTCATTTTTTGTTTACTCTTTTGTTCATTGTCTCCAGGTTGTGAGAGCCAGTTATGTGTCTGACTGTTTTTTTGGGGGTTTCTCTCTATTACTTTGTCATGCGGGAAGGGCACACAGTTTGTTAAATAAAGAAGTGTCTTTATTCAGATTGTGCATGTTTGCTCTTTGAACTATTTGTTGCCTTGACCGGCTCAGGGGTTGCGGAACGGTTCCATTCATGTTCTTTCAATGGCACAAGCCATTCCCTCAGAGGGGGCCTAGAACCAACTTGTAATAAGCCGCTGACGGACAGCCCTTGCACTTTGTGCCTCCCTCCCGTCTTGGTGCTCCTCCTCCTCCTCTGCTGGTGCTCCAATGCCTGGTGGCAGTGACTGAGTCCTGAGGATTGCCAGGTTATGCAGCATGCAGCACACTACAACGAAATGGGAGACTCGCTCAGGTGAGTACTGAAGGGCTCTCCCGGAATGGTCCAGACAGCGGAACCGTTGATTTAGCACGCCGATTGTGTGCTCAATGATGTTCCTGGTTGCTTGATGGCTCTCATTGTATTGTTCTTCAGCAGGGGTGCTGGGCGCATGGAGCGGGGTCATCAGCCAGGTGCACAGGGGATAGCCCTTGTCCCCGAGAAGCCAGCCTCCTGGGTGAGCCGGGGCTTCGAAAAAGGTCTGCCACAGAAGTCTGGTGCAGGATAAAGGCGTCGTGGCTGCTGCCTGGAAAGCAGGCATTGACAGCTAGTATCAGCTGTCTGTGGTCACACATGAACTGGACGTTCAACGAATGGAACCCCTTCCGGTTGCGGTAATCCTCGGCGTTTTCTTGCGGCGCCCGCAAAGCCACATGCGTGCAGTCAATGGCGCCCTGGACCATGGGGAAGCCCGCTATTCTTGCAAATCCCATTGCGCGCTCTTGCTGCTTGTCCAGGGTCATGGGGAAGGAAATGTACTGACGTCTCCTTTTAAAGAGGGCATTCGTGACTTGGCGGATGCAGCAATGCACCGCAAACTGGGAGACATTGGCAATGTCCCCAGTAGCGGATTGGAAGGAGCCGGTGGCATAAAAGTGGAAAGCCACTGTCACCTTCACTGCCACCGACAGACGTCCTGCTCCTCAGTTGAGCTGCAGATCTGGCTGAAGCAGGTGGCAGAGCTCAGTGACCACCTCCCTGCTGAATCGAAGCCTCCGAAAACACTGCTCCTCAGAAATGTTGAGGTATGAGAACTGTTGGCGGAATACCCTGGGAGGGTAAGGCCTCCTGTGCCGACGCCTGTTGGCCCTCCTCCATCTGGCCATGATTGGCACTCTCTCTTGGCGTCTCTGAGCCCTCTCAACGCAATGGAGAAACCCAACGTTTCCACCCATTGCAGCCCCCATAGTATGTGGCCACTCAAGGTTATGCCAGTGAAAAATCAAACCAACTACAAAGTTCTGGGCTGAAGCCAGAAGTACCTGTGCGAGCACTGAGTCAATGCAGAAAGCTCTCTCCCTTTGTCTCTCTGCAAATCTCCCTCTCTCTCACAGAAGGAGTGGTCCAAAAATGGCTACCACAAAGAAGCCAGGAAGAGCCCCCTTTAAATAGCGCCCCCCCCAGCCCCACAGTGACTGGGAACCGTTCCAGTCAACCAGTCGCTGGGAGCGCCAGGCGGAAAGGAGGGGGGCGCCACTGAAGTTCCGGTTCGGGGCGCTCCAAGGGCGGTGCACCATGAAATGACGTCAGGATCTGCGCGCGCAACTGAGCGGGCGTTGCGGTTTTGCGCCGCCGCTAAATATCCGCTCAATTTCGCGAGTGTATATGCACACACACACCGCACACACAGTGTATACGCACACACACACCCCGCACACAGTGTATACGCACACACACACCGCACAGTGTACACACACACACACCGCACACACACACCCACTGCACAGTGTATACACACACACACCCACTGCACACAGTGTACACACACACACACCGCAGTGTATACACACACACACCGCAGTGTATACACACACACACACCGCAATGTATACACACACACACACCGCAGTGTATACACACATACACACCGCAGTGTATACACACACACACCGCACAGTGTATATACACACACACACCGCAGTGTATACACACACACCGCAGTGTATACACACACACACACACACACAGCACACAGTGTATACACACACACACACACCCCGCAGTGTATACACACACACACACCGCAATGTATACACACACACACACACCGCAGTGTATACACACATACACACCGCACAGTGTATACACACACACACCGCACAGTGTATATACACACACACACACCGCAAACAGTGTATACACACACACACACCGCAAACAGTGTATACACACACACACACAGCACACAGTGTATACACAAATGTAAGAAGTCACACAACACCAGGTTAAAGTCCAACAGCTTTATTTGAAATCACAAGCTTTCGGAGCGCTGCTCCTTCTTCAGGTGAAGTGGAGAAATGCATAAAGACACAGCTTATATAGTCAGAGAATCATGTCAGATGTTTACAGGTAACCTTTCCAACTGCCATTTATCACACCTCGGCAGAGAGATAATCACAGCAGTCAAAGGTGTGAATGGTGTCCAAACAGGTCAGTCAGGGAAACATTACATCAAAGAACAATGAGGTGGGGTCACAAGGGGTCAAATATTGCAGATGCTGGGGTCTGTATGAAAAACAAAAAAAGACAAAAAACATTTTTTTTGGCTGGAAATCACAGCAGGTCCGGCCGCATCTGTGTAGAGAGAACAAGCCAATGTCGACTCGAGTCTGGATGACCCTGCGTCAGGTGGGGTTACATGTAGCGTGACATGAACCCAAGATCTCGGTTGAGGCCGTCCTCATGGGTGCGGAACTTGGCTATCAGTTTCTGCTCGACGATTTTGCGTTGTCGTGTGTCTCGAAGGCCGCCTTGGAGAATGCTTACCCGAAGATCGGAGGCTGAATGTCCTTGACTGCTGAAGTGTTCCCCGACTGGGAGGGAACACTCCTGCCTGGTGATTGTTGCGCGGTGTCCGTTCATCCGTTGTCGCAGTGTCTGCATGGTCTCGCCGATGTACCATGCTCCGGGGCATCCTTTCCTGCAACGTATGAGGTAGACAATGTTGGCTGAGTCACATGAGTATGTACCATGTACCTGGTGGGTGGTGTCCTCACGTGTGATGATGGTATCTGTGTTGATGATCTGGCATGTCTTGCAGAGGTTGCTGTGGCAGGGTTGTGTGGTGTCGTGGTCGCTGTTCTCCTGAAAGCTGGGTAATTTGCTGCGAACGATGGTCTGTTTGAGGTTAGGCGGCTGTTTGAAAGCGAGTAGTGGAGGCATGGGGATGGCCTTAGCGAGGTGTTCGTCATCATCGATGACATGTTGAAGGCTGCGAAGAACATGGCGTAGTTTCTCCGCTCCGGGGAAGTACTGGACGACGAAGGGTACTCTGTTGGTTGTGTCCCGTGTTAGGAGATGCATCAACGCCAGATTCATCAGCCGCACTCACAAGACAGTCCAGAATGTCACCCGAGCACAATGCAATGCCATCCACGCTCTCAAGACCAACCGCAACATCGTCATCAAACCAGCAGACAAAGGAGGTGCCATCGTCATACAGAACAGAACGGACTATTGCAAAGAAGTATACCGACAACTGGACAACCAGGAACACTACAGACAGTTACCCGCAGATCCGACCAAAGAACACACCCGCCAACTCAACAGACTGATCAAAACCTTCGATCCAGACCTTCAAAGCATCCTACATGCTCTCATCCCACGTACTCCCCGCGTGGGAGACTTCTACTGCCTCCCAAAGATACACAAAGCCAACACACCTGGACGTCCTATCGCATCAGGCAACGGAACCCTGTGTGAGAACCTCTCTGGATATGTCGAGGGCATCCTGAAACCCATCGTACAGGGAACCCCCAGCTTCTGTCGCGACACTACAGGCTTCTTACAGAAACTCAGCACCCACGGACCAGTTGAACCAGGAACACTCCTCGCCACGATGGACGTCTCGGCACTCTACACCAGTATCCCCCACGATGACGGCATCGCTGCGACAGCCTCAGTACTCAACACCAACAACAGCCAATCTCCAGACGCCATCCTACAACTCATCCGCTTCATCCTTGACCACAATGTCTTCACCTTCGACAACCAGTTCTTTACCCAAACACACGGAACAGCAATGGGGACCAAATTCGCACCCCAATACGCAAACATCTTCATGCACAAGTTCGAGCAAGACTTCTTCGCTGCACAGGATCTCCAACCAACGCTATACACCAGATACATCGACGACATTTTCTTCCTATGGACCCACGGCGAAGAATCACTGAAAAGACTACACGATAACATCAACAAGTTCCATCCCACCATCAAACTCACCATGGACTACTCCTCAGAATCGGTCTCATTCCTGATACACGAATCTCCATCAAAGACGGACACCTCAGCACTTCACTCTACCGCAAGCCCACGGACAACCTCACGATGCTTCACTTCTCCAGCTTCCACCCTAACCACGTTAAAGAAGCCATCCCCTATGGACAAGCCCTGCGAATACACAGGATCTGCTCAGACGAGGAGGAACGCGATGGACACCTACAGACACTGAAAGACGCCCTCGTAAGAACGGGATATGACGCTCGACTCGTCGATCGACAGTTCCGACGGGCCACAGCGAAAAATCGCATAGACCTCCTCAGAAGACAAACACGGGACACAACCAACAGAGTACCCTTCGTCGTCCAGTACTTCCCCGGAGCGGAGAAACTACGCCATGTTCTTCGCAGCCTTCAACATGTCATCAATGATGACGAACACCTCGCTAAGGCCATTCCCACGCCTCCACTACTCGCTTTCAAACAACCGCCTAACCTCAAACAGACCATCATTCGCAGCAAATTACCCAGCTTTCAGGAGAACAGCGACCACGACACCACACAACCCTGCCACAGCAACCTCTGCAAGACATGCCAGATCATCAACACAGATACCATCATCACACGTGAGGACACCACCCACCAGGTACATGGTACATATTCATGTGACTCGGCCAACGTTGTCTACCTCATACGTTGCAGGAAAGGATGCCCCGGAGCATGGTACATCGGCGAGACCATGCAGACACTGCGACAACGGATGAACGGACACCGCGCAACAATCACCAGGCAGGAGTGTTCCCTCCCAGTCGGGGAACACTTCAGCAGTCAAGGACATTCAGCCTCCAATCTTCGGGTAAGCATTCTCCAAGGCGGCCTTCGAGACACACGACAACGCAAAATCGTCGAGCAGAAACTGATAGCCAAGTTCCGCACCCATGAGGACGGCCTCAACAGAGATCTTGGGTTCATGTCACGCTACATGTAACCCCACCTGACGCAGGGTCATCTAGACTCGAGTCGACATTGGCTTGTTCTCTCTACACAGATGCGGCCGGACCTGCTGTGATTTCCAGCCAAAAAAAATGTTTTTTGTCTGTTTTTTTGTTTTTCATACAGACCCCAGTATCTGCAATATTTGACCCCTTGTGACCCCACCTCATTGTTCTTTGATGTAATGTTTCCCTGACTGACCTGTTTGGACACCATTCACACCTTTGACTGCTGTGATTATCTCTCTGCCGAGGTGTGATAAATGGCAGTTGGAAAGGTTACCTGTAAACATCTGACATGATTCTCTGACTATATAAGCTGTGTCTTTATGCATTTCTCCACTTCACCTGAAGAAGGAGCAGCGCTCCGAAAGCTTGTGATTTCAAATAAAGCTGTTGGACTATAACCTGGTGTTGTGTGACTTCTTACATTTGTCCACCCCAGTCCAACTCCGGCATCTCCACACAGTGTATACACACACACACACACAGCACACAGTGTATACACACACACACCCCACACTCAGTGTATACACACACACACACACACACAGTGTATACATACACACACACAGTATATACACACACACACACCGCACAGTGTATACACACATACATACCGCACAGTGTATACACACATACATACCGCACAGTGTATACACACACACCGCACAGTGTATACACACACACCGCACACAGTGTATACACACACACACACCGCACACAGTGTATACACATACATACCGCAGTGTATACACACACACCGCAGTGTATACACACACACACACACACACACACACTGCATACACACACACACCGCATACACACACCGCAGTGTATACACACACACACACACACACACACACACCACACACACACCGCATACACACACCGCAGTGTATACACACACACACCGCACACAATGTATACACACACACCGCAGTGTATACACACACACACTGCACACAGTGTATACACACACACACACACACACACCAGTGTATACACACACCGCAGTGTATACACACATACACACCGCACACAATGTATACACACACACCGCACAGTGTATACACACACCCACACATACCACACAGTGTATACACACACACCGCAGTGTATACACACACACACACCGCAGTGTATACACACATACACACCGCACAGTGTATACACACACACCGCACAGTGTATACACACACCCCGCACAGTGTATACACACACACACAGCACACAGTGTCTACACACACACACACCGCACATATTATATACACACACACACAGCACACACTGTATACACACACACACACCACACAGTGTATACACACACACACCACACACAGTTTATACCCACACACAGTGTATACACACACACACCCCACACACACACACACAGTGTATATACACACACACACACAGAATCACAGAAAACCCACAGTGCAGATAGAGGCCACTTCGGCCCATCGAGCCTGCACCGACACATATCCCACCCGATCCCCGTAACCCCTACACCAACACACATCCCACCCTATCCTCGTAACCCCACGTATTTAATCCCCCTAACACTAAGAGTCAATTTATCATAGCCAATCAACCTAACCCACACATCTTTGGACTGTGGGAGGAAACCGGAGCACCCGGAGGAAACCCACGCAAACACGGGGAGAATGTGCAAACTCCACACAGACAGTCACCCGAGGCCGGATTCGAACCCGGGTCCCTGGCGCTGTGAGGCAACAGTGCTAACCACTATGCCACCGTGCTGCCCATACACAGTGTATACACACACCACACAGTGTATACACACACACACCACACAGTGTATACACACACACACTACACACACACACCACACAGTGTATATTCACACACTATATACACACACACACTGTATACACACACACTGTATACACACACTGTATAAACACGCACTGTATACACACGTACTATATACACACACACAGTATACACACACACAGTATACACACACAAACACTGTATACACAAACACTGTATACACAAACACAAACACTGTATACACACACAAACAAACTGTATACACACACAGACACTGTGTATACACACACAAACACTGTATACACACACTGTACACACACACACTGTACACACACACTGTATACACACACTGTATACACACACACAGTATACACACACAGTATACACACACACACAGTATACACACACACACAGTATACACACACACTGTATACACACACACTGTATACACACACACTGTATACACACACACTGTATACACACACACACTGTATACACACACACACACACTATACACACACACTGTATACACACACACACTGTATACACACACACACACTGTATACACACACACACACTGTATACACACACACACTGTATACACACACACACACTGTATACACACACACTGTATACACACACACACTGTATACACACACACACACTGTATACACACACTGTATACACACACTGTATACACACACACACTGTATACACACACACACTGTATACACACACACTGTATACACACACACACACTGTATACACACACACACTGTATACACACACACACTGTATACACACACACACTGTATACACACACACACACTGTACACACACAGTATACACACACACACGCAATACACACACACACTGTATACACACACTGTATACAGTGTATACACACACCGTATACACACACTGTATACACAAACACTGTATACACAAACACACTGTATAAACACACTGTATACACACACACACACACACACTGTTTACACACACTGTATAAACACACACAGTATACACAGTGTATACACACAGTATACACACACTGTATACACACACACACACTATACACACACACACTGTATACACACACACACACTGTATACACACGCACACTGTATACACACGCACACACTGTATACACATGCACACACTGTATACACACACAGCGTATACAGACACACTACACACACAAACACTGTATACACACACACATTGTATTCACACACACTGTATACACGCACTGTATACACACACTGTATACACACAAACACTGTTTACTCACACACTGTACACTCACACACTGTTCACACACACACTTTATACACACACTGTACACACACACACTGTACACACACAGTATACACACACACGCAGTATACACACACACAGTATACACACACTGTATATACACACTGTATACACACAAACACGCACTGTACACACACACTGTATACACACTCACAGTATATACACACGCACACTTTATACCCACGCACACTGTATACACACGCACTGTATACACGAGCACTACACACACAAACACACTGCACACACAAACACTGTATATACACACAAACACTGTATACACACACGCACTGTACACACACACACACCGTGTATACACACACACTGTATACACACACACTGTATACACACACACTGTATACACACACAAACACTGTATACACACACAAACACTGTATACACACATTGTATACACACACAGTATACACAAAGACACAAACACTGTATACACACACACACAAACACGATACACACACAAGCACTGGATACACACACTGTCTACACACACACAAAAACACTGTGTACACACACTGTATACACACACTGTACACAGTATACACAGTGTATATACACACACAGTATACATACACAGTATACACACACACACACTGTATACACACACACAGTATATACACACACAGTATACATACACACACAGTATACACACACAGTATACACACACACACAGTATACACACACACACAGTATACACACACACAGTATACACACACACACTGTACAGAGTATACACACACACAGTATATATACACACAGTATACACACACTGTATATACACAGTATACACACACACACTGTATACACACACACTGTATAGACACACACACTGTATACACACACACTGTAGACACACACACTGTACACAAACACACTGTACACACACACACTGTATACACAGACTGTATACACACACACTATACACACACGATACACGCACACTGTATACACACATACTGTATACACACATATACACACACTGTATACACACACAGACACTGTATACACACACAAACACTGTATACACACATTGTATACACACACAGTATACACAAAGACACAAACACTGTATACACACACACACAAACACGATACACACACAAGCACTGGATACACACACTGTCTACACACACACAAAAACACTGTGTACACACACTGTATACACACACTGTACACAGTATACACAGTGTATATACACACACAGTATACATACACAGTATACACACACACACACTGTATACACACACACAGTATATACACACACAGTATACATACACACACAGTATACACACACAGTATACACACACACAGTATACACACACAGTATACACACACACACAGTATACACACACACTGTACAGAGTATACACACACACAGTATATATACACACAGTATACATACACAGTATACACACACTGTATATACACAGTATACACACACACACTGTATACACACACACTGTATAGACACACACACTGTATACACACACACTGTATAGACACACACACTGTACACAAACACACTGTACACACACACACTGTATACACAGACTGTATACACACACACTATACACACACGATACACGCACACTGTATACACACATACTGTATACACACATATACACACACTGTATACACACACAGACACTGTATACACACACAAACTGTATAAACACACTATACACACTGTATACACACACAGTATAGACACACTGTATACACACACACAGTATACACACACTATATACACACACTGTATACACACACACACTGCATACACACACTGCATACACACACTCACACTGTATGCACACACATTGTTTACACACACATACACTGCACACACACACTGTATACACACATTGTATACACGCACACTGTATACACACACACACACTGTATGCACACACATTGTTTACACACACACTGTACACACACTGTATACACACACACACACTGTATACACACACTGTACACACACACACTGTATACACACACACACACTGTATACACACACTGTATACACACACACACGCACTGTATCCACATGCACTACACACACAAACACACACTACACACACAAACACTGTATACACACACATACTGAATACACACACGCACTGTATACATGCACTGTATCCACACACACCCTGTATCCAAACACACACTGTATACACACACACACTGTATACACACACAAACACTGTATTCACACACAAACACTGTATTCACACACAAACACTGTATTCACACACTGTATAAGAACATAAGAACATAAGAAATAGGAGCAGGAGTAGGCCAATTGGCCCCTCGAGCCTGCTCCGCCATTCAATAAGATCATGGCTGATCTGATCCTAACCGCCAATCCACTATGACAGGACTATCTCCTGAATCCAACAGAATTAGACACACGAAACCGGAGCAGGATCAGGCTACACGGCCCCTGGGCCCGCTCCGCTACCCACAGGGCCATGACCGATCCGAACCTAGACTCATGTCCAAATTCCTGCCCGCTCCCCGTAACCCTTAATTCCCTTTTCTTCTAGGAAACTGTCTATTTCTGTTTTAAATTTATGTAATGATGTAGCTTCGACAGCTTTTTGGGTCAGCATATTCCATGGACCTACCACCCTCTGAGTGAAGTAGTTCCTCCTCATCTCAGTTTTGAAAGAGCAGCCCCTTATTCTAAGACTATGCCCCCTAGTTCTAGTTTCACCCATCATCTGGAACATCCTCCCTGCATCCACCCGATCCAACCCCTTCACAATCTTATATGTTTCAATAAGATCGCCTCTCATTCTTCTGAACTCCAATGAGTAGAGTCCCAATCTACTCAACCTCTCCTCATATGTCCATCCCCTCATCCCCGGGATTAACCAAGTGAACCTTCTTTGTACTGACTCGAGAGCAAGTATGTCTTTTCTTAAGTATGGACACCAAAACTGTATGCAGTATTCCAGGTGCGGTCTCACCAATACCTTGTACAACTGAAGCAAAACCTCCCTATTTTTATATTCTATCCCCCTAGCAATGAAAGCCAACATTCCATTGGCCTTCTTAATCACTTGCTGCACCTGCATACTAACCTTTTGAGTTTCGTGCACCAGGACCCTCAGATCCCTTTGTACTTCAGTACTCTCCAGTTTCTTGCCATTAAGATAATAACTTGCTCTACGATTTTTCCTGCCAAAGTGCATAACCTCACACTTTCCAGTATTGTATTCCATCTGCCAAATCTCTGCCCACTTGCTTAGCCTGTCTATGTCTCCTTGCAGGTTTTTTATGTCCTCCTCACTCGCTACTTTCCCTCCCATCTTAGTATCATCTGCAAACTTTGATATGTTACACTCGGTCTCCTCCTCCAAATCGTTAATGTAGATTGTAAAGAGTTGGGGACCCAGCACTGACCCCTGCGGAACACCACTGGTTACTGATTGCCAGCCTGAGAATGAACCATTTATCCCAACTCTCTGCCTTCTGTTAGATAGCCAATCCTCTATCCATGCCAGAATATTACCCCCAATCCCGGATTTTTTACCTTACGCAATAATCTTTTGTGTGGCACCTTGTCAAATGCCTTTTGGAAGTCTAAATACACTACGTCCACTGGTTCACCTTTATCCACCCTGTATGTTACTTCCTCAAAGAACTCCAGCAAATTTGTCAAACATGACTTCCCCTTCATAAAACCATGCTGACTTTGTCTTATTAAATTATGATTATCCAAATGTCCTGTTACTGCCTCCTTAATAATGGACTCCAAAATTTTACCTACCACAGATGTTAGGCTAACCGGTCTATAGTTTCCAGCCTTCTGTCTACTGCCCTTTTTAAATAAGGGTGTTACATTAGCAGTTTTCCAGTCTGCCGGGACCTTTGCTGAGTCCAGGGAGTTTTGGAAGATTATTACCAATGCATCCACAATCCCTACCGCCACTTCCCTCAAGACCCTAGGATGTAAGCCATCAGGTCCAGGCGATTTATCCGCCTTGAGTCCCATTATTTTACCGAGTACCACTTCCTTAGTGATTTTGATCGTGTTTATCTCCTCCCCCCCTATAGCCCCCTGCTTGTCCAGTGTTGGGATATTCTTGGTGTCCTCTACTGTAAAGACTGATACAAAATATTCATTCAGTGTTTTTGCCATCTCCATATTTCCCACCATTAATTTCTCGGTCACATCCTCTAAGGGACCGGCATTTACTTTAGCCACAAACACTGTATACACACACACTACACACACAAACACTGTATACACACACATTGTATACACACACAGTATACACACAAAGACACAAACACTGTATACACACACAAGCACTGTCTACACACACTGTCTACACACACACAAAAACAGTGTACACGGTATACACACAGTGTATATACACACACACAGTATACATACACAGTATACACACACACAGTATATACACACACACACAGTATACACACACACTGTATAGACACACACTGTATAGACACAGTGTATATACACAAACAGTATACATACACAGTATACACACTGTATACACACACACACACACTGTATACAAACACACACTGTATACACACACTGTATACACACACACATTGTATACTCACTGTATACACACACACACTATACACACTGTACACACACTGTATACACACACACACTGTTCACACACAGTATATACACACACACACTGTATACACACACATACACACACTGTATACACACACATACTGTATACACATTGTATACACACACTATACACACACTGTATACACACACACACACACTGTATACACACACACATGCACACTGTATACACACACAAACTGTATACACACACTACACACACTGTATACACACACACTGCATACACACACTGCACACACACACACTGCACACACACACTGCACACACACACACTGCATACACACACGCACTGTTTACACACACACTGTATACACACTCACACGCACACTGTATACACACACACACACTGTATACACACACACACTGCATACACATTGTGTACACACACACGGAATCTGTATACACACACACTGCATACACACTGTATACACACAAACTATATACACACACACTGTATACACACACACTGTATACACACTGTATATACACACACACTGTATACACACACACTGTATACACACACACACACTGTATACACACACTGTATACACACACACTTTATACACACACACACATTGTATACACACACACTGTATACACACACAGTACACACACACACTCACACTGTATACACACACTGTATACACACACAAACACCGTATACACACACACACCGTATACACACACACTGTATACACACACTATACACACACTGTATACACACACACACTGCATACACACTGTATACACACACACTGTTTACACACACACACTGTATACACACACACACTGTATATACACACACTGTTTACACACACATTGTATGTACACACACACTGTATATACACACACACTGTATACACACACACACTGCATACACACACACTGTTTACACACACATTGTATGTACACACACACTGTATATACACACACACTGCATACACACACACTGCATACAAACTGTATACACACACTGCATACACACTGTATACACACACTGCATACACACTGTATACACACACTGTATATACACACACTGTATACACACACACACTGTATACACACACACTGTATGTACACACACTGTATACACACACACTGTTTACACACACACTGTATATACACACACACTGTTTACACACACATTGTATGTACACACACACTGTATATACACACACTGTATACACACACTGTTTACACACACACTGTATACACACACACTGTATACACACACACAGTACACACACACACACACACACACACTATACACACGCACTGTTTACACACACACTGTATACACACTCACACACACACTGTATACACACACACACTGTATACACACACACACTGCATACACATTGTGTACACACACACTGCATCTGTATACACACACTGTATACACACTGTATATACACACACACTGTATACACACACACTGTATACACACACTGCACACACACACTGTGCACACACACTGTATACACACACAGTACACACACACACTGCACACACACACACACTATACACACACGCACTGTTTACACACACACTGTATACACACACACTCGCACACTGTATACACACACACTGCATACACATTGTGTACACACACACTGCATCTGTATACACACACACTGTATACACACTGTATATACACACACACTGTATACACACACACTGTATACACACACACACTGTATACACACACTGTATACACACACTGTATACACACACACTGTATACACACACACTGTATACACACACACTGTATACACACACACTGTATACACACACACACTGTATACACACACAAACACCGTATACACACACACTGTATACACACACTATACACACACACACTGTATACACACACTGCATACAAACTGTATACACACACACTGCATACACACTGTATACACACACTGTATATACACACACACTGTATACACACACACTGTATACACACGCACTGTATACACACACGCGCACTGTATACACACACGCACACTGTATACACACACACACTGTATACACACACACTGTATACACACACACTGTATACACACACACTGTATACACACACACTGTATACACACACACACTGTATACACACACACACTGTATACACACACACACTGTATACACACACACAGTATATATACACACACACAGTATATATACACACACACAGTATATATACACACACACAGTATATATACACACACACAGTATTTATACACACACACAGTATTTATACACACACACAGTATTTATACACACACAGTATTTATACACACACAGTATACACATGCACTGTATACACACGCACTACACACAAACACTGTATACACACACACTGTATATACACACACTGTATACAATGTGCGGCATCGGCATCGGCTGGAGGCGGAGCAGAGCGGCAGAGCGACTACAAAAGGCCCCAGAGGCTCAGGTAGGCCTCAGTGCGGCATCGGCAGCGGCTGGAGGCGGAGCAGTTCGGCAGAGCGACTACAAAAGGCTCCAGAAGCTCAGGTAGGCCTCAGTGCAGCAGCAGCAGCGGCTGGAGGCGGAGCAGAGCGACTACAAAAGGCCCCAGAGGCTCAGGTAGGCCTCAGTGCGGCATCGGCAGCGGGTGGAGGCGGAGCAGCGCGACTACAAGAGGCCCCAGAGGCTCAGGTAGGCCTCAGTGCGGCATCGGCAGCGGGTGGAGGCGGAGCAGCGCGACTACAAGAGGCCCCAGAGGCTCAGGTAGGCCTCACCAATCTCCAATCTCAGGCAAGGAGAGAGGTAAAAAGTATTCGAGGTGTGACGTCACCACAAAACAGGTAGGTGATTGGTTGGAGTATTTCTCTCATTTTAAAACTTTAAGTCTGTGGTTTATAGTTTTTAAGGTTGCTGTGATGTAGCGGGGACAGTTTGTAAACCAGGGCCCTTAAATATATCATTTAACTGTCGTGAAATTGGTGGGATTAATTTAATTTTGATTAATTAGTTAAAGGGTAAGGCATGGCAGGACAGCCCAGCCCCGTAGTG
Organism: Somniosus microcephalus; assembly: GCF_052327205.1. Taxonomy (NCBI): domain Eukaryota; kingdom Metazoa; phylum Chordata; class Chondrichthyes; order Squaliformes; family Somniosidae; genus Somniosus; species Somniosus microcephalus. The sequence goes on from NC_140997.1 coordinate 102,948,350, forward strand.
TGCTCCTCCTGCTCTATGTGGGAAATCAGGGATGTTTCCTGCATCCCTGACGACCATGTGTGCGGGAAGTGTGTCCAGCTGCAGCTACTGACAGACCGCATTGCGGCACTGGAGCTGTGGATGGATTCATTTTGGAGCATTCGCGATGCTGAGGACGTCGTGAATATCACATATAGCAAGTTGGTCACACCGCAGGTAAAGGGTGTACAGGCAGGAAGGGAATGGGTGACCAGCAGGCAGAGTAAGAGGCGCAGGCAGGTAGTGCAGGAATCCCCTGCGGCCATCCCCCTCTCCAACAGATATACCACTTTGAATACTGTTGGGGGGGATGACTCATCAGGGGAAGGCAGCAGCAGCCAACTTCCTGGCACCATGGGTGGCTCTGCTGCACAGGCTGGGAGGAAAAAGAGTGGAAGAGCTATAGTGATAGGGGACTCAATTGTAAGGGGAATAGATAGGCGTTTTTGCAGCCGCAATCGTGACTCCAGGATGGTGTGTTGCCTCCCTGGTGCAAGGGTCAAGGACGTCTCGGAGCGGCTGCAGAACATTTTGGAGGGGGAGGGTGAACAGCCAGTTGTCGTGGTGCACATAGGCACTAACGATATAGGTAAAAAATGGGATGAGGTCCTAAAAGCAGAATATAGGGAGTTAGGAGGTTAATTAAAAAATAGGACCTCAAAGGTAGTAATCTCAGGATTGCTACCAGTGCCACGTGCTAGTCAGAGTAGAAATAGAAGGATATTTCAAATGAATACGTGGCTAGAGGAATGGTGCAAGGGGGAAGGATTCAAATTCCTTGGACATTGGAACCGGTACTAGGGGGAGGTGGGACCAGTACAAACGGGACGGTTTGCACCTGGGCAGGGCCGGGACCGATGTCCTAGGGGGAGTGTTTGCTAGTGCTGTTCGGGGGGTTTAAACTAAAATGGCAGGGGGTTGGGAACCTGAGCAGGGAGACAGAGGAAAGGGAAACAGGGATAAAAGCAAAAGATAGGAAGGAGAGAAACAAAAGTGGCAGTCAGAGAAATCAACGGTTTAAATCAAACGTGGCCACAGTAAATAATAATTCTAATAGGTCTAAGAGCGTTAAAAAAACAAGCCTGAAGGCTTTGTGTCTTAATGCGAGGAGCATTTGTAATAAGGTGGATGAATTGGCTGCGCAAATAGAGGTAAACGGATATGATTTGGTTGGGATTACGGAAACATGGCTCAAGGATGGCCAAGACTGGGAACTCAACATCCAGGGGTATTCAATATTCAGGAAAGATAGGCAAAAAGGAAAGGGAGGTGGGGTAGCATTACTGGTTAAAGAAGGGATTAATACAATTGTAATGAAGGATATTAGCTCTGATGATGTGGAATCTGTATGGGTAGAATTGAGAAATACTAAGGGGAAAAAAACATTAGTGGGAGTGGTATATAGACCTCCAAACAGTAAGGCGGAGGTTGGGGATGGCATTAAAAGGAAAATTAAAGAAGCGTGCAATAAGGGCACATCAGTCATCATGGGTGACTTTAATCTACATATAGATTGGGCCAACCAAATTAGTAACAATACTGTGGAGGAGGAATTCCTGGAGTGTTTACAGGATGGTTTCCTGGACCAATATGTCGAGGAACCAACCAGAGATCAGGCCATTTTAGACTGGGTATTATGTAACGAGAAAGGATTAATTAGCAATCATGTTGTACGAGGCCCCTTGGGTCGGAGCGATCATAATATGATCGAATTCTTCATTAAGATGGAGAATGAAGTAGTTGACTCAGAGACAAGGGCCCTCAATTTAAATAAAGGAAACTACGATGGTCTGAGGAGCGAGTTGGGTAGGATTGATTGGGGAATGGCACTCAAAGGGTTGACAGTGGATAGGCAATGGCAAACATTCAAAGACCGAATGGATGAGCTACAGAATTTGTTCATCCCAGTTTGGCATAAAAATAAAACAAAAAAGGAGACTTAACCGTGGCTAACAAGGGAAATTAGGGATAGCATAAGATCCAAGGAGAGGACATATAAATTGGCTAGAAAAAGCAATAATCCTGAGGATTGGGAGCAGTTTAGGAGTCAACAAAGAAGGACAAAGGGATTAATTAAGAAAGGGAAAATAGAATATGAGAGTAATCTTTCAGGGAACATAAAAATTGACTGTAAAAGCTTTTATAGATATGTGAAGAGAATAAGATTGGTGAAGTCAAGCGTAGGTCCCTTACAGTCAGAATCAGGGGAATTTATAATGGGAAACAAGGAAATGGCAGACCAACTAAATACATACTTTGGTTCTGTCTTCACAAAGAAGGACACAAATAACCTCCCAGAGATGTCGGGGAACATAGGGTCTGATGAATGGGAGGAACTGAAAGAAATCAGTATTTGTAGGGAAATGGTGTTAGGAAAATTGATGTGGCCTGAGAGATAGTAGACGCATTGCTGGTCATCCTCCAGAACTTGATAGACTCTGGAACGGTACCCATGGTAGCTAATGTTACCCAACTATTCAAAAAAGGTGGTACAGAAAAAGCAGGGAATTATAGACCGCTAAGCCTGACATCGGTAGTGGGGAAAATGCTAGAGTCTATTATAAAAGATGTAATAGCAGAGCACTTGGAAAGCAGTGACAGGATCGGACAAAGTCAACATGGATTTACAAAAGGTAAATCATGCTTGACTAATCTACTGGAATTTTTTGAGGATGTAACTGGTAAAATAGATAAGGGAGAACCAGTGGATGTGGTGTATTTGGACTTTCAGAAGGCTTTCGATAAGGTCCCACATAAGAGATTAGCGTGCAAAATTAAGGCACATGGGATTGGGGGCAAGGTATTGACTTGGATAGAGAACTGGTTGGCGGACAGAAAGCAAAGAGTTGGAATAAACGGGTCATTTTCCGAGTGGCAGGCAGTGACTAGTGGGGTACCGCAAGGATCGGTCCTAGGACCCCAGCTATTCACATATATTAATGATCTGAACGAGGGAATTGGATGTAATATCTCCAAATTTGCAGACGACACAAAGCTGGGTGAGAGGGTATGCTGTGAGGAGGATGTCGTGAAACTCCAGTACGATTTGGACAGGTTGGGTGATTATACATGGCAAATGCACTATAATGTGGATAAATGTGAGGTTATCCACTTTGGTGGCAAAAACAGGAAGGCAGATTATTATTTGAATGGCAATAGATTGGGAGAAGGGGAAGTGCAAAGAGACCTGGGTGTTATTGTGCACCAGTCGCTGAAGGTAAGCATGCAGGTGCAGCAGGCGGTTAAGAAGGCAAATGGTATGTTGGCCTTCGTAGCAAGAGGGTTCGAGTACAGGAACAAGGATGTCTTGCTACAGTTATACAGGGCCTTGGTGAGACCGCACCTTGAGTATTGAGTGCAGTTTTGGTCACCTTACCTGAGGAAGGACATTCTTGCCATTGAGGGAGTGCAGCGAAGATTCACCAGGCTGATACCTGGGATGGCAGGAATGACGTATGAGGAGAGATTGTGTCGATTGGGCTTATACTCACTGGAGTTTAGAAGATTGAGAGGGGATCTCATCGAAACCTATAAAATTCTGTCAGGTCTGGACAGACTAGATGCAGGAAGGATGTTTATGATGGCCAGGGAGTCCAGAACTAGGGGACATAGTCTAAGGATAAGGGGTAAGCCATTTAGGACTGAAATGAGGAGGAACTTCTTCACCCAGAGAGTGGTGAACCTGTGGAATTCTCTGCCACAGAGGGCGGTGGAGGCCAGTTCATTAAATATATTCAAGAAAGAGTTGGATACATTTCTTGAGGCTAAAGGGATCAAGGGATATGGGGAGAAGGCAGGGACAGGGTACTGAATTTGGTTGATCAGCCATGATCTCATTGAATGGCGGAGCAGGCTCGAAGGGCCGAATGGCCTACTCCTACTCCTATCTTCTATGTTTCTATGTATACACATGCAATGTATACACATGCACTGTATACACACACACACTGTATACACACACACACTGTATACACACACAGTATGCACACACACTGTATGCACACACTGAATGTATACACACACACTGTATGCACACACACTGACTGTATACACACACACACTGTATACACACACACACTGTATACACACACACACTGTATACACACACAAACACTGTATACACACACAAACACTGTATACACACACAAACACTGTATACACACACAAACACTGTATACACACACTGTACACACACACTATACACACACACTATACACACACACTAAACACACTGTATACACACATACTATACACACACTGTATACACACACACTGTACACACAGTATACACACACACTGTACACACACACACTGTACACACACACTGTACACACACACTGTACACACACTGTACACACACACTGTACACACACACTGTATACACACACTGTATACACACACACACTGTACACACACTGTATACACACACTGTATACACACACACACTGTATACACACACACACTGTGTATACACACACACTGTGTATACACACACACACTCTGTATACACACACACACTCTGTATACACACACACACTCTGTATACACACACACGCACACTGTATACACAGTGTATACACACACACTGTATACACACTATACACACTATACACACACACTATACACACTGTATACACACACATTGTGTATAGTGTGTGTATACACTGTATACACACGCAGTGTATACACACTGTACACGCACAGTGTATACACAGTGTATACACACTGTATACACACTGTATACACACACTGTATACACACACTGTATACACACACACACTGTATACACACACACTGTATACACACACACACTATACACACACACTGTATACACACTACACACACACTATATACACACTGTATACACACACATTGTATACACACACACTGTATACACACACACTGTATACACACACTGTATACACACTCTCACTGTATACACACACTGTATATACACACTCACACTGTATACACACACACACACACTATACGCACACTGTATACACGCTGTATACACACACTGTATACACACTGTATACACACACTGTATACACACACACACACACACACTGTATACGCACACACTGTATATACGCACACACACACTGTATACACACGCACTACACACACAAACACACACAAACACTGTATACACACACATGGGATACAAAGATGGGACGGAAAGTAGTGAGTGAGGAGGACATAAAAAACCTGCAAAGAGACATAGACAGGCTAAGTAAGTGGGCAGAGATTTGGCAGATGGAATACAATACTGGAAAGTGTGAGGTTATGCACTTTGGCAGGAAAAATCACAGAGCAAGTTATTATCTTAATGGCAAGAAACTGGAAAGTACTGTAATACAAAGGGATCTGGGGGTCCTGGTGCACGAAACTCAAAAAGTTAGTATGCAGGTGCAGCAAGTGATCAAGAAGGCCAATGGAATGTTGGCTTTTATTGCTAGGGGGATGGAATATAAAAACAGGGAGGTATTGCTGCAGTTGTACAAGGTATTGGTGAGACCGCACCTGGAACACTGCATACAGTTTTGGTGTCCATACTTAAGAAAGGACATACTTGCTCTCGAGTCAGTACAAAGAAGGTTCACTCGGTTAATCCCGGGGATGAGGGGATGGACATATGAGGAGAGGTTGAGTAGATTGGGACTCTACTCATTGGAGTTCAGAAGAATGAGAGGCGATCTTATTGAAACATATAAGATTGCGAAGGGGCTTGATCGGGTGGATGCGGTGAGGATGTTCCCAATGAAGGGTGAAACTAGAACTAGGGGGTATAATCTTAAAATAAGGGGCTGCTCTTTCAAAACTGAGATGAGGAGAAACTTCTTCACTCAGAGGGTGGTAGGTTTGTGGAATTTGCTGCCCCAGAAAGCTGTGGAAGCTACATCATTAAATACATTTAAAACAGAAATAGATAGTTTCCTAGAGGTAAAGGGAATTAAGGGTTACGGGGAGCGGGCAGGAAATTGGACATGAGTCTAGGTTCGGAATGGTCATGGCCCTGTGGGTAGTGGAGTGGGCCCAGGGGCCGTGTAGCCTGGTTCTGCTCCTACTGTGTTCTAATTCTGTGTTAGATTTCAGGAGATGGTTTTATTCCTGTTCCTGGCTGGGGTGTAGATCGCCTTTACAGAAGGTAAGTACTGTAGAAAATATAGGGACAGAGTGATCTCCTGGAAGAATTTCGATCGCCTAGATGGGTCGGAGAGGAATTTCCCAGATTTTTTTCTCCCAAATTGGCCATGGGGTCTTTTATCTGGTTTTTCGCCTCTCCTGGGAGATCACATGGGTTTGGGTGGATGCAGAGTGATAGAAGATTTGAGGTTAGGATCAGATCAGCCATGACCTTATTGAATGGTGGAGCAGGCTCGAGGGGCCGATTGGCCTAATCCTGCTCCTATTTCTTATGTTCTTATGTTCTTACACACAAACACTGTATACACACACACACAAACACTATACACACACACTGTATACACACACACTGTATACACACACTGTATACATACACACTATATACACACACACTGTATACACACAAACACTGTATACACACAAACACTGTATACACACACACACTACACACACAAACACTGTATACACACACACTACACACACATTGTATACACACACACACTGTATACACAAAGACACAAACACTGTATACACACACAAAAATGATACACACACAAACTGTATACACACACAGTATATACACACACACTGTATATACACACACTGTATACACACGCACACTATATACACACACACGCTGTATACACACGCACTACACACACAAACACTGTATACACACACACTGTATACACACACACTGTACACACACTGTACACACAGACTGTATACACGCTGTATACACACACTGTATACACAAGCACACTGTATACAAACACACTGTATACACAAACACACTGTATACACACACACACACTGTATACTCATTGTATACACACACACTGTATACTCACTGTATACACACACACACTGTATACACACACACACTGTACATGCACACACACACTGTATACACACACACAGTATATACACACACACTGTACACACACACTCTACACACACACACAGTACACACACACACAGTACACACACTACACACACCTGTATACACACACTATATACACACACGCACTGTATACACACACACTGTATACACACACACACTGTATACACACACAGTATATACACACACACTGTATACACACACTGTATACACACACACTATACGCACTGTATACACACGCACACTGTATATACACACACACACACTGTATACACACGCACTACACACACAAACACTGTATACACACACACAAACACTGTATACACACACACTGTATACACACGCACTGTATACGCACGCACTGTATACACACACACACACTGTATACACACGCACTACACACAAACACTGTATACACACATACACAAACACTGTATACACACGCACACAGTAAATACACGCACACTGTATACATACGCACACTGTATACACATGCACACACACACTGTATACACGCACTACACACACAAACAC